>NW_015173192.1:186698-263710 GCF_001447785.1 Gekko japonicus | reverse complement strand
TTGTTCACCCCCTCAAAGAACACTAACAGGTTAGTGAGACAAGATCTTCCCTTACAGAACCCATGCTGAGTCTGCCTCAATAGGTTTTGTTCATCTATGTGCCTACTAATTCTTTCTTTAATAACGGTTTCCACCAATTTACCCGGTATCGACGTCAGACTAACTGGCCTGTAATTTCCCGGATCTCCTCTGGAACCCTTTTTAAAGATGGGAGTGACATTAGCTACCTTCCAGTCCTCAGGAATGGAGGCAGATTTTAAGGAAAGATTACATATTTTTGTAAGGAGATCCAGAAGTTCACATTTGAGTTCTTTCAGAACTCTCATCTGATGTATGCCATCTGGGCCTGGTGATTTATCAGTTTTTAAGTTGTCTATCAGTTTTAGGACCTCCTCTCTCGTCACCTCAATCTGATTCAGGTCTTTCAACACCCCTCCTGAAATCAGCGGTTCTGGAGTGGGCAAGCAGAGATTCTACCACTGAATATCAGCCCTCCCCAACACTTGGCTCATTTCTAGCTCAGTATAAAGATCAACAACCTCAGATATGCAGACGATACCACTCTAATGGCAGAAAGTGAAGAGGACCTAAAGAGCCTCCTGCTCAGGGTAAAAGAGGAGAGCACAAAACTGGGCTTGAAGCTCAACATCAAAAAAACTAAGATCATGGCATCCGGCCCCATCACTCCTTGGCAAATAGAAGGGGAAGTCGTGGAAGTGGTGACAGACTTCACGTTCCTGGGATCCCAGATCACCGCAGACTGTGACAGCAGCCATGAAATTAAAAGACGCCTGCTCCTTGGGAGGAAAGCGATGGCGAACCTAAACAGCATGATAAAAAGTAGAGACATCCCCCTGCCAACAAAAGTCCGCATGGTCAAAGCAATGATATTCCCAGTAGTCATGTATGGCTGCGAGAGTTGGACTATAAGGAAGGCCGAGCGCCGACGAATAGATTCTTTTGAACTATGGTGCTGGAGAAGACTCTTGAGAGTCCCTTGGACTGCAAGAAGATCAAATCAGTCAATCCGAAAAGAAATCAACCCTGACTGTTCCCTGGAAGGCCAGATAATGAAACTGAAGCTCAAATACTTTGGCCACCAAATGAGAAGGGAGCACTCACTGGAGAAGACCCTGATGCTGAGAAAGATTGAAGGTCAAAGAAGATGGGGACGGCAAAGGATGCGATGGTTGGACAGTGTCAGCGACGCAACGAACATGAAATTGAGCCAACTTCAGAGGACAGCGGAAGACAGGAGGGCCTGGCGGGAGCTGGTCCATGGGGTCGCGAAGAGTCGGACTCGACTGTGCGACTGAACAACAAATGTCCAAAGTTGCTCACCTTTCTTCCAGAGCCGCCTTCTCCTCACATGTCCATTGATAATGTCACTCTTCATCCTGGAGAGCTGGCATGAAGCCTTGGGGTTTCTTTGCCATGAAAATTACACCAAGGCTGGGTCACCTTGGACAATCTATTGGGTCCCCTTGGGGTGTCTTTGATGTGGCAGAAAGGTGGAATATAAATTCTGTCAATAAACAAAATTAAAAATTCAGAATGACTGAAGAATAAAAATTTGAATTAAAAAAAATTCAGAATGATAAATGGCCTTTTCCCAGGAGGTTGATTAAATATTCATTGATTTGTTTGCAGTCTATGCCCTTACTTTTGTTGTTGTTGTTTTCTATTACCTTGGTGGAGATAGTGCTGTTGAAGCTACATCTTTTACCTTGTCCAGGTGGGTCGCCGTGTTGGTCTGAAGCAACAGAACATAGTTTGAGTCCAGGGACACCTTTATGACCAACAAAGATTAATTCTGGGTATAAGCTTTTGTGTGCATGCACACTTTGTACCCAGAATTAAACTTTGTTGGTCTTAAAGGTGCCACTGGACTCAAACTTCATTCTTTTAACTTGTGCCGTTGAATTCTTCCATAGACAACTACTGCCATCTTCTGTACAAACTCCATGGCTAGAAAGCCAATTTTTTTTTTACTGCAGCTAAGACAACTGGATGGGTTTCTCTTAATATTTATATGTCACAAATGGTATTCACACATTTTTAAAGAAAAGACCAAAATATTTGATATTTTGCCACAGGATTGAGTATGATTCATTCATGATGCTAGTGGAAAGTCCATTCAGCATAATCTTCATCAGTGAAGGATTTCACCTTTCTACCCATGAGGAAACCCACTATGGCGAATAGGGTTGCCGGATGTTTTCAGCAAAAATACTAGACACACTTGATAAAAAATGTTGAGATATATATCTGTACACACACATGTTAAAAAAGAAAAATACCCAGTTCCCTTATTAGAAGATTATGTGTAGGAATGAACAGGGGTCATTTTGTAGAAAAAGAGGTGCAGGAGCTCATTAGCATAACTCATTAGCATAACTTATTTGCATATGCCACACCCCCTGACATCACCGGAAGTGTGTCAGAAGGCAACACCCACCGCTCAGGCTCCACTGAACTGTTTTGGATTGCTAGCTATTGTGGGGGGAACATGTAGATCTGTCCTCACAGAGGAGGGAGAGTTTGTACCTGAATAAAACGTGGTCTTAAAGGTGCCACTGGACTGTTTTGGACCGGGGAACCGGGGGGGGGCCTCTGCAACTTACCTGGCTGCTTCTTGCTCTGACTGAGGGCTGCTGGGAGCAGGGGGTGGGGCTTGTTGCATGTGCCTGCCCCCTGGGCTCTTTACTGACGGAGCTCCGCTCCTGTGCACTCCTGCAGGAAATGACCCCTGGAATGAGTAATTGAAGCTCTTAATGGCATTGAGGTAAATAAGATACTATTAAGCTTCTATTAAAGGGAGAAGATATTTTCTTCATGCTGTCGGCCACCCTACCAGGATCTGCCCAGATACGCTAAGCACTAGTATACCACACACTCCGACATTTAATACATACAAATACATACAGAGGTTTCTGGGTTTTAAATGGTTGTGCAGCAGGGAGAAATTCAACAGACAAAACCAATAATAGGTTAAGTTTTATTTATAGTGCTATTTAATAGCTTCTGGAAAGCAAAACCATGAGTTCCTGATAAGGAATGGGCACTAATCAGCTGACAAACCAAAGTTTGTCACAAATTTTGGCCAGTTTGTGTTTCATGAAAAGCAGCAGAAAGCAGGGGTTTAAATGTTAAATCTCCCTGTTTGTATGTGTTCGTGGTTTCGTTTGTCGTTTCGCCACAAACTACGAAACAAACCATAAAAATGTGGTTTGTGCCCGTCCCTATTCCTGATCATATTATGGTGTCCAGGTGACAAGTTATAAAATGTAAACTAACATTTAAGTGCTGCACATGTTTTGCTACAGCTGCTGGTTCAAATCAATTTCTCTCGAAGTCTGTCAGCATGTTCACCCAAAAACGTACAGCTTTGCTTGACCTTTGGGGGATAACACAGCATGAGCATCCATACGGAGACCTTTGCACACAGAAAGTATACAAAATTAACATGCCAGGGAAAAAACTAAGCTGAGGTTCTTCTCCCAGGCATCTAGTTTTATTTACTTTATTCATACCCCACTTCCCAATGAGATCCCAAAGTGGCTTACAGTGTTCTCTCCTCCATTTTATTCTCACAATAACACTGTGAGGTAGGTTAGGCTGAAAGTGAGCTTCCATGGCAGAGTGGGGATTTGTCTCCCAGATACTAGTCCTGCATTCTAACCACGACACCATACTGGCTCTCTCTCTTTGTTGTTTCATTCTGAATATCAAAGGGTGTTCCTCTTTGAATCAAAAAGTGGTACAGACCAGACTGAGGCACGCCCGTAGCCAGAAAGTTCTCAGGGGGAAATGGTGGGGAGCAGGGCTGGCTACTGTGCAAGACAGTGAGGTGGAGCGTGAGCAAGAGGAGTCCCAGCGGGAGCAGCAGCTCGGCAGCCAGGCACACCATCCTCTCGTTCGGGGTGGCTTTAGGGCCCTGAGCAGCGCCAGCAGGGGAGGTAGCAGCAAAAGGAGGAGCCACCGACTGAGCAGCAACCACCACTGCTACTGGCATGAGAGCCGGGCTTCCGGGGCGGGGGCCGTAGCTGGGCCATAGCTCCACAATGCCTCCCCCCCCCAGAATTACCTGGCCATGTGGGGGTAAACCTTCTTCCTTCCTTGAGCAGGCTGGTGTGGAGCAGGGGGGAGAGAGGAATTGGAGGGAGTAGTAACTAATTTAATATAATTAGAACCCCACCTGGCGCACCCCCCCAAAAAAAATCCTGGCTACAGGGCTAGTGAGGCATGATGTCACAAATTTAAAAATAAATAATAATAAAATAATAAATACAATTACATGGGCACGGACAAGAACCATCCAGCTGGAGACTGTACTTTTGCTGGTAGGTGGTAGCTCTTTAGTTGAACCCCCCACCCCACCCCCAAGGGTCAGCTGTGCTGAGCAAAGAGAGAGCAAGGGCAGCGCAGCACAGTTTAAATGGATTTAAATGGAAGATTTGCTAAATAAATGGGATTTACTGGAATGAAAAGCTGTGGAGTGTGGAGGGAGAGTCAGGGGCCATGGCCACGAGATACCCCACCATGGCTATGGGCCTGGACCCAGGCTTATCATATCTACGAGAGCTAGGGTAGAAAGTACTGTCAAAGCCTAGAAATCTATCGTAGCTTTGTAGTTAAACAATTCTAATTTTAAAAACTAATGTTTCTAACGGTATGATTATAGTTAATATAACATACAATTCAGTCCTATGCAGCTACTATCAGTCTAAGCCCATTGCCATCAAAGAAATAATTATAAAGGAGTGAATCTGTAAAGGATTACAGAGATCATCTAGCAAAATGTATTATATACAGTATAAAAGAGGCATGTTAAGAGATGCAATCCATCCAAAGTGAAACATTTCAAAATCTCCATTGTCCTGAAAGGGAAACAGCATATGCTTAACTCTCCCACTTTAATCACTAGGGGCTCTTTCACACAAGCTAAATAATGCAGTTTCAATCCACTGCAGAGACCCTTTGCAAGTGTATTTTTCCATTTCACATGCTAAAATCCAGTTGCAAAGTGCATTGAAAGTGCCTTATGCAGTGTTTCTGAAAGTGCCCTAGGAGAATTACCATGGAATCCTAACCATGTTTACTCAGAATCATAGAGTTGGAAGGGACCTCCAAGGTCATCTAGCCCACCCCCCTGCACAGTGCAGGAAATTCACAAATACCTCCCCTGCACACAACCATGCCCACAAGATGGCAAAAAAACCCTCCAGGATCCCTGGCCAAACTGGAGAACAATGGCTTCCTGACCCCAAAGTGGTGATTAGCATTTTCCTGGGTGTGTAAGAAAGGGCCAGAAGAACTAAGCACTAAGGCAACCCTCTCATGATGTACCTAAGTTCACAGAATCAGCATCACTGTCATGAACTTCCACAAACTTTTAAAGCAGTTCGTGGTGGTTCATGGGTAGAGCAGAAAGCAGGGGGTTTAAGGGGACTCCCTTTAAACCCCTGCTTTCTGTTCCCCATGAAAGCCACAGAAACAGCTGAGCAGCAGGGAGTAGGCTGCTCCCTGCCACTCAGCTGTTTTTCGGGCTTTCTGCAAACCCTGTTGAAAGGAACTGTGATCCGTTTCAACTGGGTTTGCAGGGCCATGAACCAGTTCAGTTCATGAATGAATCTCCTGGTTTGATTCAGTTCATGGTTTGGCCATGAACAACAAATTGACACAAACCACATTTTTCAAGTTTGTTCCCATCCCTAGTCAGTACATCACCAGAGGATTGTGAGGATGATCTGGCATATGGGTAAAACTCAATGGCTAAACCCTTCCTGGCAGCCCTAGAGTCCACTCCCCTATGTCTTAGGGGTCCCCTAGGCTCAAGGCGGTTTTTCACCCCAAGTGAGATACACCCAGCCTCTTCCTGGGACTCTTGTTGCCAGCTCACTGGCTTCCAAGCCGATACTGTGGGGGCTTCACTTGGACTTGGCCATCAACCGTGCAGGCCCAAGACAGAATGCCAGTCACTGGCCGTGCTGTCCCATTGATGGCTGCACCGGTGCCCTCTGTATTGTGTTACTCTGAGCAGTGGCTTGGCTGGAGAATTAGCTACAGGAGACCCCAGATATAAACCACATTGGATTCTAACAGGATCAGCACACAGGTCAAAATGTGGAATATGAGACACCTCCCCCAAGAAATTCCCCCCAGGGGGATATCTGAGACAAAAAGCAAGGCTGAAGAATTCATTCAAAGAACACAGGTCACCAACACAATGCTCGCGGGTGCCATGGTGCCCATCAGTATTTTTTCTGGTGCCCCCAAGTGGTTTTTAGATAGCGGGTGCAGCCAGATGGGATTTCTGCCCAGGAAGGGTTCTGATTTCTAAAACCTCAGATTTGGCAGCAGCTGCCACCACAGCACAACAGTCTCCACTGAGTGACTGAAGGTAAGTTGCTGCTGCCATTTTGTGGTGATGAGGCCTCCTGTGGCAGCTCTTTTGTGGCAGCCATTCTGTGGCGGCACCTACCATGCTGTGTCAGAATTTCAAAGGTGCCCACAGGCTGAAAAAAGGGTTGGAGACCCCTGTCCTAGAGCTCCTCCACTGAAAGGAGGACAGTTAGAAAATGGCTTCTGTCAAAGTGGATTTAAATCGTATAACTTTTGCCTTGTTTTGGAAAACTTACTTCTTGTTGATATTATGGCTGGGAGAAGACAGAGGGCGCTGGAAAAAAAACTGGTGACCGGAAATAACATACCAACGACTCCCTCTCAGAACCAGGAAGTAACTACAGACTTTTCTTCACTGTTAGCAAATGCACTGTGCCCCCTAGTAGAACAGATGACTAACCTCATTGCCGAACTGGACAGTGTTTTTATCAAATGGATAAAAGAACCTCAGTAACCGAGAAAACATTGAAAAAATGGAAAAACAGACTGAGAGTATCAACAAGAGAGTAGATGAAGCAGAGAAAGAAAGATCCTCTGATAAAATGCAATTAATACAGCTCCAGTAGGAAAGATCTATGTATGTTTTACGTTTCCATGGGATTCCTGAAGAGAAGAACGAGGACTTAAAAGAACTTTTGGCGGAGGCTTTGGCTCCATTAATGGATTACAAACAGGAAGACCTATTGAAAGAGATGGATGTAGCCTACAGGACTTACCCGGATTTTATAAAGAAAAATAAACTCCCAGGAGAAGCCTATTTAAAATTCACGAACCGATCTACCAGAGAACTGGTGTTAAAATCTACAATGGGAAAACCCTTAAAAATTAAGAATGAAGAGATAAAAATACTAAAAGACATTCCCTTTAAAGACAGAAAACGGAGGAAACTATACAGGATGCTTACTCTCACTCTGCAAAAAAAAGGGAGTATCATACAGATGGTTATTCCTGGAAGGACTGAGCTTCAACTATCTGGATAAAAAATACAAAATTGATTCTTTTCCAAAAGCAGAAAAAATTATGGACCAAATGTTCAACTCAAAATATAAGAAGAAAGAAAAGAACTCAAAACCAGATTAGGAGGAAGAAGAAGAAGAATCCTACTCACAGGATTCAAAAAGCACTACTTCCACATCACCAGAATCATCGGAATTGGAGAAAGGAGCAGCCACCTCCAAACTCAAGAAAATGAAGAAATGCAGGAAGAAAAGACTCTAGAACAAGAACAACTGAAAGGCAGAATTTGTGTTAAGCTATTAAATGCATATTCTTAAAGTAATACTGTAATGAACCAACCTGTATACCAAACTTGTAATATTAGGTTAATAAGCCTTATTTTTAGCTAATTAGATCGTGATATGTATTAGTTTTCCTTTCCCCAAATCCAATAGATGAAATAGTTTAGAATAGTAGCTTCCTTTCCCCATCAAGTAGTCTTTATGTATTAGTTTGTCCTCTTCCCATTTCCCATAGCTATAGTGTTAGGGTTTTCGTTTCTCTCCTCCTTCCAACTTTTAGTTGTAGTTTATGTAGTTTATAGAAAATGCAAATAAAAAATCCCCTTCTGGGGGCATTAAAAAAAAGGCTTCCGTTTGGCTTCTAGCAACTAAGACTCTCTTAATGTCAACGATGATGGTTAGGATTCTTATGCAGAAAAAACAGAAGTCCCGATGTTCCTGTGGCTGAGGCCCCGGTCACATGGGCAGGAAACTGCGGGGGAGAAGCGTGGCTGTTTGCCCTGGGGCAAACTACTGCGCAGTTACGCGATCAGACCTCCCGTGGAGGTCCTGTGGAGGTACCGTGGAGGTTCCATGGCAAGGGAGAGGTGCTGATCACAGGACAAGCCGGCACGCAATGAAGAAGCGCGCGCCGCAGCAAACTGTTTTTTTGTGTGTGTGTACACGACAAATGCGCATGCTCCGTTGGGTGCATGTGCGCATCCACAGAGACCTGGACAAAAAAAACACACCTTATTTGCAAGGGGACATGGGCGGGCGCCGGATGCCACCGGAAACACGATCAGATGCCCGCCCTTGCCCCACAGTTTCCGGAAACTAGTACCTCCAAGGTACTAGTTTTTTGCCACGCAGTTTCGGCTGGAAGCCTCGGTTGAGCCACGGGAGTGCTACGCTTCCCAGATGTGCTGGTGAGATCGTGCCCGGAAACTCCGCCTGTTTTCCGTCTCACTTGTGTGGCTTCTGTTCCGTGTGACCACAGCCTGAGATGTTAAAGCTTCAGACTCGATATGGAGAAGTGCCGATCCAGGCAACCCTTTGAGCCTTCCGACTGTTAAAGCTCTCTAAGCAGTTACAAGAAGAGCTTTCAGAGCCCTTGAAGGATTCTCCGTCTATTTACTACCAAGTTGTGCATCAGCAAATAACATTTGGACATCAGGATGGAAGCCTGCTGTGAACATTAAAAAAGTAGGAGAGCAAGCTACCTAGCCAATGGTACTCCTCAAAGAAATCATATTTCATATCTGCTAAGCAAATGATTTCTTTTTTCTGAAAGGGCAGTTCTTGAAACTGCCATCAAGCAGGAGCTATCTCTGTCATTGTACAGGGATTGTAACAGGTCAGGTTCAAGGATCTTAATTTTTGACATGACTTTTATTTTTGGTTTTGGAAACTCATTGCCTAGGATTGCCCCCTTTTTATCTATCTCTGTCTCCCTCCCTCCATTCTGTGAAACTGTGCTTGTGAGGATATCTGTATACTCTTCCACTCACGTTGAAATGGCTCCAGAAGGGTACTTCTGTTATTGTTAGTTATAATTTAGCACTTGTCAGGCTCCCTATGCATTTTACAGCTCACCTGCCATTGAGAGAAGAGGTTCCTCTTCTCTTGTTACTGTTGTGTATGCAGACCGCCACTAGGGGTCCGCAGCAAGACAGGAGTTTGGCTCCCCTGGACAATGGGAACATAGGATCCTAGTTCCCCCCAGCTCCAACCAATGGCCACTTTGGCGGGAGGTTCAAACCCTCCAATGGACTAGGGCTGTGCTGGGTGGGTGTGTATATAGTTGGCCTTGCAGGGCCGTTTTAGTTAGTCTTGTCTTGTGTTAAGTACAATAAACATGTGCAAGAACATGTCGTCGTCCGAGTCATCCATGCGGTGAACCCAGTACTTTTCAGTTACGTTAGTGGGGCCAAATGCCCTGGCTTCTCAAATGTCTGTGTGACGTCCCCTTATCTGGGGAGGCCTGGTTTCACTTTAAAGTGTTCTTTTTATTTTGTTCAACTGGGTAGGTTAGGCTGCCACCAGGAAATTTTAGGCTTTCCAAACCTTTATACTTTCTTTTGGCTATCACTGGATAGGTAGGTTGAGTTTTTAAAGTCTCATGAGGGTCTATGTGTTTCCTGAGAAATTATTTCTTTCAGAGCTGGCAGACTTAAATAAAAGAAGATTTATTGAAACAGTTCATAAATAAAAGTGTAGAACAATGTAACCAGTAATGTGAATAATTTTAACAATTTCGTTGTGTCTCACAAGATCTGCTCCCTTTCTGACAGGGATTTTTCAAGTAACTTTGTAACTCATTACTCAGGGTCATATACGTTTCCTATTTCACTCCAGCCTGTCACTCAGACTTTTTATATAACTTTTGTTTCCTTATACATTCAACTTTTCTTCATAAACAGAACTAACTCCTAAGCACCCACAAAACTGCTTCTCTCCCAGACTTCAGAACTAACTCTAACTAACTGTCTTAATCAACTGTCAAACCTCTAACTGTCACTCCTGAAGGACATACCCATTCATCCACTCAGAAACCCTTTCTAAAACCCCTCCCCCTCTCTGTCAATCACCAATCACACCACACTTGTCTCTTCAAGCACTCTAGTCCATCACACAGCCATGCAACCAAACTTTTAAAGAGACACACACACATATAAAACAAGGAATCATTACAGTCTGTTATTCTGTTTTTCTTGCTATGTAGAAGCGTTGTGTCTGAGGGGGGTTAGGCGACTACTAGTTTTGGTGGGAGGGATGCTCTGGGAGAGGTACGTGCTTAGTGGGGGGGGTAGTTCACTCTTAATTCTGGCGGGCAAATACCATGGGGGTGATTGGGTCCTGATCTTTAGTGACTTTACTTGAACACACTAACAATAGCTTGTGTCCAGTATGGTCTCAATAAAGTTAGCTTTCTTCAAAGTGACTGGTATTGAGAACTGATTTAACCAGGATCCTGACAACACAAACTACTGAGGTACACAATACTGTACAACACTGCACACACGGAAATATCCCTCCTCAGGGCTGGGGAAGGGGAGGGATCTCAGTGGGGCATTAGACTCTAGGAGTTCACCCTCCAAAGCAGACATTTCCGACAGTGATCAGTTGCATTTCAGGGAGATTTCCAGGCCCCACCTGGAGGTTGGCAACACTACTCCTAAGTCTGTGCCGCTGCTGTTTGAGGCCAAGGCAGGCTGGCTGTCAGGCAACTGGAGCCAGGGAGGGTAGCCCAGAAGGAGGGTGTTTGGGGCATCAGAGTATATTTAGGTGGCCCTGGCTATAAGCAGAGAGGCACTGGGAAACGGGGACAGAGCTCGAGACAGCAGGCGATGGAACAAGGAGGGCACAGCCAGCATTCAGACTGAAAAGCGGCTCCCCTCCTGTTTCCAACAGAATTTAACAAAAACATACGCAGGGCCTCAAGATGAGCTGAGCCCCATTTATGCCTTCAAACGGACCGGTGATAATTTCCCAAAATATCAATGCCCTGCAGCCTTTTCAACAGAAATGAAGGGCAAATTTCCTCACGCTGCATAGCAATTCTGTCATTTTCTGTCACCCTGGAAGCCACAAGACTGATAATAATAAAACTCTCCATATAATTATACACATTAGTTTATATATTTTCCAGGATGTTAAATACCACTGGATCGTCTTGTAGTGTGTCTGTGGCAGTGAAATGCGGCAGAGCCAGGTAGGAGCAAGGCCGTAGCCAGTGTGTGTGTATGTGTGTGTGTGGGGGCTTTAGAGGCCCAGCAAGAAATGGGAGATGGGGGCAGGGAGGGCGAATGGCAGCCCTGTGCTCCACTGAGCTCTGGCGGAGGGATGGGAAGTGCCAGCAAAGGTTCACCTGCTGGCGGAGGGCGCCTGGCAGCCATACTGGTTGGGCTGGCAAGAACAGGAAGGTTGAACACACATGAACTTCTACTGAATCAGACCACTGGTCCATCAGCGTTCAGTATTGTCTACTCAGACAGGCAGCAGATCTCCAGGGTCTCGTGCAAAGGTCTTTCATATCACCTAATGCCTGGTCCTTTTTACTGGAGATGCCAGGGATTGAATCTGTGGCCTTCTGCATGCCAAGCAGAGGCTCTACTATTGAGCCACACCCCCTCCCAAAGGTTGATTAGAACGCCTCAGTATTTGTCTGTCTGTGTTTGAGAAAGAGCCATTTCAGTCTTTTTCATTCACCTTTCCTATTAGCCTTTCCATCTTAGTAAAGCAGCTTTCCCTCAGCAGCCACTCCACTCCAGATGGGGAGGAGAAATTATAATTGTCCCGTTGGCTTCCACTAAAAAGTGGGTTGTAGACCACATCAAGCCTGAACTCTCCCTAAAAGCCAAAGTGGCCAAACTGAGGCTATGGTACTTTGGCCACATCATGAGAAGACTCACTGGAAAAGGCAATGCTAGGAAAAGCTGAAGGCAGAAGGAAAAGAGGAAGACCCAACATCAACATGAGATGGATGGACTCCATCAAGGAAGCCATGAGGGCCCTCCATCTGCAAGACCTGGGCAAGGCTGTTAACGATGGGATGTATCGAGGGAGACAAGTGTGCTGTGATTGGTGGATGACAGAGTGTGGGAGGAGTTGTTGGGAGTGAATGGGTGTGTGTCAAATAAGTCAGTTATGAAAGTCAGTTAGAGTCAGCAGTTGGCGTTTTGAGAGTGAGTCAGAGTCAGTGAGAGTTCTTCAGTGAGTGATGACAGAGTGCTGTGCGGAAACATAAAGTGTTCAGAATATATGCCTATTGAAAGAGAGATCCTTGTCAGAGAAGGATCTTGTGATCAAAAGACTGTGTATGATACCCTGCCAGTTTATTTTTCCAGTTTCTCTTCCCCATAACAGTTACAGTTAATCAGCAACTCATTTTTGTTCCAAAATTCAATAAATCATATTTTGTTTGAGTTTAACCCAGAATTCAGTTCAATCCTTCCTCAGGGCCACAGAGACCTCTGAAAAACCCAGACTCTAGGTCACTTTACCAACAGCTAATGAGAGAAGATTTGGAATTTGTTTATATTCCCGGTGGCAGCAGAAACTACCCTGTTTGTGAACACAAAGTATAATTTAAAGTGAAAACCAGTCCTCCCCAAATAAGAGGATGCCACACTCCTGTCAGTGTTAAAGAAAATTCCCAACTTACTGAAACAGGGAGAAATAAAGACTCTAAAGAGTTCAAGGGAGTGCTTTCACATGCAGAGCTTGCACAAAAATCCAGAGGAAACCCAGAGTTTGCAAATGATGTTTTGGATAATGACATGCAGTACAGGGAGGAAGAGAATATATATTAAGTGAAAAATTCTGGGAGAAAGAAAACTCTGAGAGAAACATGGCAGAGTTTCTAGGATTAAAGAAAGAGGCTCTGATCCAAAAGTGTAAAGACTTAAATTTACCTCATGAAGGGAAAAGTGTAGAAAAGCTGAGAGTTATACTGATTCAAAGCACTGTAGGAAGTTAGTAAAGCCACAATTGAGGGGACATATAACCCCAGTCCAGAATATTTACAGTATTTACAAGAGAAACTGAGGGTTGATACAGAACTTAAAAGTAGAGAAATGGAAAAGTGGAAAGTTGAAGCCGGATTTAGAGATAAGGAAATACAATTAGAAGCAGAAACTACCCTGTTTGTGAACACAAAGTATAATTTAAAGTGAAAACCAGTCCTCCCCAAATAAGAGTGTTGACGCTACTGCCCACCACCACTACCACTGTCACCAATCCGCGTGGTTGGGGGTTGGCCCATCAGGAGATCGAGTCACAGCAGCGTGGGAGGCCGAAGTATCGCTAAAGCGGGGCCCCAGTATTACATCTGTTTACACGCCACCTCAAACTCAATAAAGAATAACCATGTTGTTTTGTATATTCGTTTCATGTCTTTGTGCCTCTGTGTACATTGCCCAGAGCCTGGCACAAGCTGGGATAGGACAATTAATAAATCTAATTATTAGAAATAATAATAATAATAATAATAATAATAATAATAATAATAATAATAATAATAATAATAAGATGATGATGATGATGATGATGATGATGATGATGATGATGATTTGAAGGTCATTAATTCACAGGGTCACCATACATCAAACACAACTTGATGGCACATAACACCCCACCACCACTGGTTTCACTCCCTCTGCTCACCTATCCTCTGCATTCTTCAAAATATGTGTGGACCATCACACCTGTTGATAGGAGTACCCTTCATTTTCCCCTGGAATCACGTGATTCCTTTTGAGGCAACAGACATTATACCATGGAAGAGGCAGAATTTGCTGGCATAATCATACCTCGCCCCAGATCCATGCAGTCAAAATCTGCGTGTGGCTCCAGAGCCATAGTCTAACTTCTCCCTCTCAGTCCCCCAAGAGAAAAGAACAATTGCATTTCCTACCGAGCACTTAGAAGGTTGCTGGTTGGGAAAGGATTCGGCTGCCACCGAAAGAAAGGATGTCAGAGGAGGTAGGAATGCCAACCTCCAAGTAGGGGCTGGAGATCTCCATGAATTAGAATTGATCACCATGTTGGAGATCTTAGCCTCAGTGTTCAGAGGGGGCTACCAAAGAGCGGGGGGGGGGGCAGGCATGGGAGACAGACCCTCCATCTTGGCACCATGAGAGCAGGACACACGTCTTGCATCTCTGGACTTCCAGATGGTTAGATTGGATTAGATTAGTTTAGGTTAGATTAGATACGCTCTCTCTCATCTTTTCTATGTAGAGAATGGAGTTCTTTATAATAAAGCTCCTTGTTAGTTTGAATCTGAAGAAGGCTCCATGTACCTTTTGTTTCATACTTACACACATGCCGCCTGTGCTGGTCTTACAGCCTAGTATACTCTGCTAAATTCCACAAACACATTGGAATAATTTCCCAACACTCCAGGCAACAGAGATCAGTTCCCAAGGGGGAAAAATGGCTGCTTTGGAGGGCGGACTCCATGGCAGAAGTCTCTCCCGTCCAAGAAACCCCGCCCTCCCCAGGCCCCCCCCTTCATCTCTAGGTGTTTTTCCAACCCAGAGGTGGTAGCCCCCGGGGAAGCCTGGAATGAACTTCTGTTGCAGAGAGAAAGGGCTCAGTCCTCCTCCTGGAAACAGACGCCTGAGTGGATTCCCATTCCAGAAAATGAGATTGTTGATGGGCTGGGGAGGCACACAGTTGGGGAACCACATTGCACTTTGGAGGGGTCGTGGATAGGGTGGTTGCCAGGTCCCCCCCCCGGCCAACAGTTGGCAGGTTGATCCAAGCTGGGAAACTCCTGGAGATTTGGGGGTGGAGCCTGGGGGAGGACAGGGACCTCGGTGGGGTACTGTGCCATAGAGCCCGCCCTCCAAAGCATCCATTTTCTCCAGGGGAAATGACCTCTGTAGTCTGGAGATGAGTTGTAATTCCGGGGATCCCCAGGTCTCACCTGGAGGTTGGTGTCCCTAGTTGAGGAGCTAGCCCGGTATGTGTGTGTGTGTGTGTGTGTGTGTGTCTCCTAACTGTCCTCCATGCTGGCAGGAAAAGGGCCATGCCTCTTTTCTAGAAAGACAGGGCTGGAGCTCAGGCCCCTGTGTAAATAATGTCAGATAATGGCCCTTTTTTGTTTGGTTTTTTTAGTGGCGATGGAAGACACTGGCTGTGAGCCATAGATGGAGAGCCAAAAGGGTTGAGTCCCTGTCAGGTGGTGCCCAACTGTCATAAAGTCCCTGAGACGCAAAAGGAAAAGAGAAACTCAGTGGAGATATTAGTGTGATTGAGAGGAGGAGCAGACAGACAAGAGATGCCTTGACAGATACGGTGATGGAAGAAATCCCAGGTGATGCTGGGCTGGGAAGAAGTGTGTGTGTGTGTGTGGGGGGGAGATGCTCTTTGTCAGCTGAGAGGGATGACTGCCCGTGAGCCCTTTGATGAGCCTCTTGATGGGAAGGCCCAGATCTGGCAGGTTTGAGCCCCAAGACTTGGCAGACAGATTGGCTGATTGCCCTGGAACACACGGGGGGGGGGTCTGAAAAGGGGGAGCTGTTCTTGTGTCGGGGGAGAGAGAGACTCTGGGGATAAACCACAGGGTCTGTGGCATTTGGCTGTGTGCTTTATCATGAAGGATGACAGAGGACAACAATGCTAAATAGGGTTGCAGACACACCAGGGGTGGGGTCATCCTGCAACTGCCAGAGATCAGGTGTAACATGGGTTGTGGGTATTTTACTTAGCAACTGGCTTTGGGTTTATTTTACGTAGCGCGTCTGGATTCTGTCCTTTGCAATTGCCTGAGCTGGTGCCTTGTAGTCTGCACAAGTCCTTACCCACCTGCCTGGCCACTTGGCATGCTGCTGAGTGACAACCCTGCGAAACTGGCTTCAGGCAACCCATGTGAGAAAGCTCAAGGGGCTGGACTTGACCCAACGTGGTGGCAGCGAGGTGTTACCGTATGTGGCCTGTCTCGTTGGGAGAAATTAGCTATGAGACAGAGGAGGCCAAAAGGGTACAAGGAATCGCACACCTATTTATACCAAGGTCCAGTTCAGATTTAAAGAGCGTTCAATAGTTTTATTAAAGAATTTCCCTGATTACAGTCATACTAAGCAGTCAAGAAAGAGCACGCAGTTCAGAGGTGATGATAGCGAGGTTTAGGAGCAATTATGGGGGCTACACTACCTGTCCAGATGTGCAGAAGTCCATGAAGAGAATGGTTCAAATGGCCAGCATCCTACACTATGGAGAAGGAGGCCCAAATAAGAGACTTTGAGGGTGTACTCAATAATAGGCACCCTCAGAATGCACACCGAGGCGGGGCATCTTCTCTATTTTTATAGGAATTCTGGGGGCGGCCTCCTGGGCCAGAACTTGATGGGATTAATGTCCGTTGATGGTCCTACTGGAGCTGGCTGAATGGGTTTGATGACCATTGATGGTTCTACTGGGGTTGATAGAATGGGTTCCTAGGCTTAGACAAAAAGGGGAAAGTGGGTCCCTGATGAGTGTCAGGAAGGATCATTAATAATTTTAATGTTTGATTAGTTTATCTCGGTATCCTGAGGGAGGGGGCAGGAAGGACAGGTGTTGAGACAAAGGATTTCCACATAGACGTAGGTGTCACACAAAGAGGGGCAAGTGGGTGCGTGGAGACAGAGAAAGGTTTGCCAGGAGGCTACTGAAAAGCTATGAAAATGCAGATACTTTACCTGGTGGAACTCGCAATTGTTTCATATACATTCCTTTGCTGGGTGGAGAGGAGAGGAGAGGAGAGGAGAGAAGAGGAGGAGTTTGGATTTATACCCCGCCCTTCACTTGGAGTCTCAGAGCAGCTTACAAACACTTCCCCTCCCCACAACAGACACCCTGTAAGGTAGGTGGGACTGAGAGAGCTCTGACAGAAACTGACAGAAACTGCTCTTTCAAGGACAGCTCTGACAGAACTATGGCTTGCCCAAGGTCATCCAGCAGGTGCACAACCACTACACCAAACTGGCTCTCTGGGTGGGGGGAGTGGAGATTGCCTCAAGGGCTGTCTTGTGCAACCTGAAATTGCAACCCTTTTGCAGAGCTCGAATGCCCTCTTTGGCCTGAGTTTGATGGAAGACACTGGCTGTGAGCCATAGATGGAGAGCCAAAAGGGTTGAGTCCCTGTCAGGTGGTGCCCAACTGTCATAAAGTCCCTGAGACGCAAAAGGAAAAGAGAAACTCAGTGGAGATATTAGTGTGATTGAGAGGAGGAGCAGACAGACAAGAGATGCCTTGACAGATACGGTGATGGAAGAAATCCCAGGTGATGCTGGGCTGGGAAGAAGTGTGTGTGTGTGTGTGGGGGGGAGATGCTCTTTGTCAGCTGAGAGGGATGACTGCCCGTGAGCCCTTTGATGAGCCTCTTGATGGGAAGGCCCAGATCTGGCAGGTTTGAGCCCCAAGACTTGGCAGACAGATTGGCTGATTGCCCTGGAACACACGGGGGGGGGGTCTGAAAAGGGGGAGCTGTTCTTGTGTCGGGGGAGAGAGAGACTCTGGGGATAAACCACAGGGTCTGTGGCATTTGGCTGTGTGCTTTATCATGAAGGATGACAGAGGACAACAATGCTAAATAGGGTTGCAGACACACCAGGGGTGGGGTCATCCTGCAACTGCCAGAGATCAGGTGTAACATGGGTTGTGGGTATTTTACTTAGCAACTGGCTTTGGGTTTATTTTACGTAGCGCGTCTGGATTCTGTCCTTTGCAATTGCCTGAGCTGGTGCCTTGTAGTCTGCACAAGTCCTTACCCACCTGCCTGGCCACTTGGCATGCTGCTGAGTGACAACCCTGCGAAACTGGCTTCAGGCAACCCATGTGAGAAAGCTCAAGGGGCTGGACTTGACCCAACGTGGTGGCAGCGAGGTGTTACCGTATGTGGCCTGTCTCGTTGGGAGAAATTAGCTATGAGACAGAGGAGGCCAAAAGGGTACAAGGAATCGCACACCTATTTATACCAAGGTCCAGTTCAGATTTAAAGAGCGTTCAATAGTTTTATTAAAGAATTTCCCTGATTACAGTCATACTAAGCAGTCAAGAAAGAGCACGCAGTTCAGAGGTGATGATAGCGAGGTTTAGGAGCAATTATGGGGGCTACACTACCTGTCCAGATGTGCAGAAGTCCATGAAGAGAATGGTTCAAATGGCCAGCATCCTACACTATGGAGAAGGAGGCCCAAATAAGAGACTTTGAGGGTGTACTCAATAATAGGCACCCTCAGAATGCACACCGAGGCGGGGCATCTTCTCTATTTTTATAGGAATTCTGGGGGCGGCCTCCTGGGCCAGAACTTGATGGGATTAATGTCCGTTGATGGTCCTACTGGAGCTGGCTGAATGGGTTTGATGACCATTGATGGTTCTACTGGGGTTGATAGAATGGGTTCCTAGGCTTAGACAAAAAGGGGAAAGTGGGTCCCTGATGAGTGTCAGGAAGGATCATTAATAATTTTAATGTTTGATTAGTTTATCTCGGTATCCTGAGGGAGGGGGCAGGAAGGACAGGTGTTGAGACAAAGGATTTCCACATAGACGTAGGTGTCACACAAAGAGGGGCAAGTGGGTGCGTGGAGACAGAGAAAGGTTTGCCAGGAGGCTACTGAAAAGCTATGAAAATGCAGATACTTTACCTGGTGGAACTCGCAATTGTTTCATATACATTCCTTTGCTGGGTGGAGAGGAGAGGAGAGGAGAGGAGAGGAGGAGTTTGGATTTATACCCCGCCCTTCACTTGGAGTCTCAGAGCAGCTTACAAACACTTCCCCTCCCCACAACAGACACCCTGTAAGGTAGGTGGGACTGAGAGAGCTCTGACAGAAACTGACAGAAACTGCTCTTTCAAGGACAGCTCTGACAGAACTATGGCTTGCCCAAGGTCATCCAGCAGGTGCACAACCACTACACCAAACTGGCTCTCTGGGTGGGGGGAGTGGAGATTGCCTCAAGGGCTGTCTTGTGCAACCTGAAATTGCAACCCTTTTGCAGAGCTCGAATGCCCTCTTTGGCCTGAGTTTGTGGGTCTCTGGTTCAGGTCAAAAGTGGGGTGCCCTTGGGCTACAATTGAGCTAGTCTTGCCCTACAGCATAACAGAGACCACAACTATTACACAGCTGGCAAAGATGTTTCTCTTATTACTCCTTCCCTCCCTCCCTGCTCTGTGCTCTTTGTACATGCTCTTGGGTACCCCATATCCAGAATCCTGGACTTGAAATACTCTCCCACAGCAGCTTTTTCCTCCCCCCGATGGGGCAATCATTTGTTTTTGCATAGAAGGAACTGTGAATTACTTTGGCTTTCTGGAGTGGCACAAATAGGGTAGCTGATTCGGAATTACAAGGACTTTGCAGTGCCAGATCCAAGAGATATAATATTTGTCTCCCTGCCTGAAGATGGAATGACTGTCTTCTTTAATGACTCTGACCTATGTAACAGTGATTAATTAACTGATGCACTGTGAGTGTGCCGAATCGAGGCTTTTATATCTGGAATCCTTGTGTGACTTCTGCCTGACTTTGTGTGACGTCTGCCTGATTTTTTGACTTTTGCCTGACTTCTGACATTCTGATCCCTTTGGACTGATTCTTTAGACTTTTTTGGATCCCAATTGTTTGGTCATTCTCTGACTTATAGTTTGTGCTATGGTATTTATATTCCTTGTATATGTGATTATGTTATGTTGCGTAATTCTTTATTGAATTATATATTTTCATGACCTTTACCTACATAATCATTCTTAGTTATATTCTTGCATTTTATTACAGTGTATTTGTTATTTTTGTGTTTGTATACACACTGTAATCCTTCTTGTGTATTCTCAGGGCTCTAGAGAGGCAACATAAAAGTCCAAGGAAGGGAGGGAGGGAGGGAGGGAGGGAGGGAGGAAGGAAGGAAGGAAGGAAGGAAGGAAGGAAGGAAGGAAGGAAGGAAGGAAGGAAGGAAGGCCTTTTCTTTGGAGTCACTGATCTGAGACCCCCTGTGCCCTCATAAGCTATTCAGAAATAACAGTGACCCCATGTTATCCTCACAACAGTCTTGTGAGGTAGGTCACACTGATAATGATTTTCGTGATGCAGCCCACGTCTGAGGAACTGAGAAGACTCTATGGGCTAAGTCTGGCAATCCACCAACAGTGCATCCACCCAGTGCATTATCACTTGTGGTGACCTCTTTCAGAATTGTGTCCTGCTACTGGTTTTGTTCATGACTGAGCTAGGCCTTATGCAGCTCGTGATCCCAAGTTCAGAAAGCTAAACAGGATGGCACTGGGGGCTTCCTAGCCAGATACTGCAAACATGGGTGTGGGGAAGGGGCTTGACAGGCTACAATACATGGTTGGCGGGCCATGTTTGGCTTGTGGTGAGCCACAATGTGTCACGGTGCCATCTCTTGCTGCTCCAAATGGTAATGAAAGAATTTTTTTAAAAAATTCTGGCATCATGTGCACAATTACGTCACTTCTGGGGAAAATCTGTAAGTAATTGAGGGTAGCTCTAGGAATTGTTGGAAACTCTGTGGTTTTACCATAGAGTTTCTGATGATTCCTAGTGCTACCCTCTAACATTTACGGTTTCCCTGCAGAAGTGATGTAGTCACACCCATGATGCCACCACCCCAACCCTCCTGCCAGTTGTCCAGGTTGTCCAGGCCTTCTTAGATGGTGAATGTCTTTGAAGTACTGTTTATTGCATATGAGCCTCCATACTGGGTCAGATCTATGCCATTCTGTTTACTGGGACGGATAGGACCATTACGGTCTGCCATCCTCTGGTGCAAAAAACTTAATGTCCTGTGGGTATAATCCACCACAAAGGTGTGGACTATTCAGATATAATGAACTCTGCTTTTAAATTGCATTTCTGAATTAAAATATGTTCATTTCTAACCCAGTTTTTGTTCCCAAAGCAAACTGTAGATGGCGCTGTTGCATCAGGGGAAATGTTTGTTCCTGAGAACTCTATTAAGTGGGGTGGAATCAAGAAAATCCACTTGCTTGTCTGCAGCATAGGAAGCCAGAGGTCGAGGCTCTTACAAGCTTTTACTGGGGTTAATTTTCTTCTGCTTATCATCCTGTGAACTTGTCTGCAGCGTTTATGGCACTGCATTTGAAGCTGACCTTAGTTGTCTGCATTTGTAATGCACAATTCATTAGAAAGCCAGCCCTAATCGAAAGGGGTGGGGTGCATCTGTTGGATAAAAAACTCTGCAACAGCTGCTTTAGGGGAAGACCCTAAAATTGCAAATGAATTGATTTTCTGAGGTTTGAAGAAATCATCACTGTTTAACATCCATTGCTGAGAACAGTAATGGATTTTGCTGTTCAGTGATAGCTGCTGATTCCATAAACTTTCCCAGCACAAGGAACATCCACCCTCAGTGTTCTCTGTCCAAGTGCCCTGATAACCGAGCACTCTTCATTTTTCTACAGAACCAGAGTATTGATCCATTGAGGTCAGTATTCTCCGGATGCCACCTGGAGGGTCCCGCCTGGAGATCTCTCGGAATTACAGCTCATCTCCAGACTACAGAGATCAGTTTCCTTGGAGAAAATGGATGGTTTGGAGGGTGGACTCTATGGCAGGGGTGTCAAACATGTGGCCTGGGGGCCGGATCAGGCCCCCGGAGGGCTTCTGTCAGGCCTGCTGTGGAACTGGCTGTCTTCTGCTTCTGTTTCTGCTTCCAGTTCTGCTGCGTCATTGTAGGTTTGCAGCTTACAGATACACACCTGAACAACATACTCAGGATTGCAACAGCACAGACATTTTGATGCGATAATTCAGAGCAAGAGGTGTCAGTTATCAGACACGGTTACATAAACAAAATATTTCAAGAGTGCTGATATTTTAAGCATATTTTTATTTTAAGTAAAAAAACCACCCTTTGTGTTTGTGTCCTTTATAAAGTTTATATCTGGCATGACATTTTATGGCACACATGGCCCGACTCAACAAGATCTCATTTATGTCAGATCCGGCCCTCATAACAAATGAGTTTGACACCCCTGCTCTATGGTATCACACCCCACTGAGGTTCCCCTGTCCTCCCCAGGAGTTCCTCATAAGAACATAAGAGACGCCAATGTTGGATCAGGTCAAAGGCCCATCTAGTCCAACACTCTGGGTCACACTATGGCCCAAAACAGCTCCTCAACCTGGAGCTGGTAACCCTACCCCCCATCCCCTGCTGAGAGGGGGGGGGTCAGCTTTCACAATAATAATTTGAATTTGGCTTTCAAACTTTTACCTTCAAAATCTGAACAGCAAAGCTGGTCATTTTTTTTAAAAAAAATCCAAATATCGGCAGAGTTTCCTCTAGAGGGGCACATGGCCCCTGATTGTGTGGGCGGAATATGTTGTGGCACATTCCAGATGTTCACTCCTGCACTTCCCAAGTATACTGTGCACAGATATCTGGATCTGACCTCAGGAAAGAATGGACAAGGAAAGAATGGACAAGGCCACTGGGAACGGGGAACGCTTTGGTGCCACAGAAGAGAGCCGCCAGGCTGGTGGGTTCCAGGGGCTGTTTGCTGTCTGCAGAATGGAGGGGCTGCCACACACGCCTTGGAGGCTCCAGCAGCTTGGGAGCTTGTTCTGCCATGTTGTTACAGAACAGTATCAAGACTGAGAAACTCGGAGAGTCACCTGTAGGGACTCTCGTTGGCAGTTGGATGGATGCTTAATGGCTGCTCTATAACTCTGAAGGCATCCTCTAAAGTTCACAGCATGAAAATGGGGGCTCGATGGGGGAATTCCCAGGACCAATCAAAGACGTCTTCACCGTTGCATGGAAGTCGCAGCTCAACACGATTAGGCATCTGTCAGGCTCTCTCTCTCCTCTTTCATTTCAGGGGTTGCCCGACTGACTGCAGTCCCTTGTAGTCAGTGTGTATGTAAAGTGCCGTCAAGTCACAGCTGATTTATGGTGATCCCTCATGGGGTTTTCAAGGCAAGAAACGTTCAGAGGTGGTTCGCCATTGCCTGCCTCTGCGTAGCAACCCTGGACTTTCTTGGTGGCCTCCCATCCAAGTACTAACCAGGGCTGACCCTGCTTAGCTTCTGAGACCAGATGAGACAGGGCTAGTCTGGGTCATCCAGGTCAGGGCAAAAGTCATACAGAGGTGGTTGGCCATTGCTTACCTCTGCATAGTGGCCTGGACGTCTGTGATGGTCTCCCGTCTAAGTACTGGCCATGGCTGACCCTGCGTAGCTTCCAAGATCTGATGTAAGAGAGTCCAATTAAAGCTACAGAACTACTGGAGAGCCAAGGTAGGCCACATGTTCTGACCCCTTGCATATAGTATTGAGGACAAATGGTGAATGGAGTAGAACTATTTTAAATACATGGATCTGCCTTCTTTAAAACAATGCCTCATGTGGGGCAAAGGAGGGCCAACGCTGACTTGCAATGCATATAAGAACAAAGGAAATGTAATGTATCAAGATGGCTACAGCCACATGGGCCAGGCAGACCTTCAGACCATCGATCTGAGAACAATAGCCAGCTCAGATCCTAGCATGGACCAATAGGGTCGTGCGGATCCGAAACATGGACCTATCGCAACTCGGGACTTGTAAATAGAATGAATCACGGGTAGTGGGGGTGTGTGTTGGGTGCGAGCGGAAAACCGAATGTAAGCTGGCCCTGGCCCGGCTAGTTTATCTTTCATTTTCCGATGTAATCAATAAACTCGAGCTGATTTCACCATGCTACGCCTGGAACTCCAATACTTTTCAGGAAACATATTCAAAATAAATTGTGGCTGGAAATGGATTCACGGCTAGGGCAGATCTTTCAGTGCAGGGGTGATCAAGTCTTAATTAATAAGGGCCAAATTGCATGATACTTTTTGGGCAAGTCACTTCTTGGCAAGTTGCTTCCTCCACAACCACACAGCAGCTGCAGGAGCCCAATTTGAGTAGCAGTAAAGGCAGGGTGTGTGTGTGTGTGTGTGTGTGTGTGTGTGTGGAGGCGGGACTCCTGCTCCTCCCCCCACCGTTTTTTATTTCGTCTTTACACATAATTCCAATGGTGTCAGTTTTTCCAGGCAGACATGATGAATTTTATACTTCTCCTTTCAGAGTGTTCTAATGGAACCATCTATAAGGCGGCCAAATTTTGCACTATAGCACGTGCAATGAGGAAGCAGTTAGTAAAGTTTTTTTTAAATTAACTATGTCTGAACTACTGAAACCAGCCTATTATGTGGCCTTGAAATTTCATGGTATGTATATGTGCTAATGCTTGTGTCTGTCAATCTTGGCTGACCTATGATTGTAACAAATAAAGATTGATTGATTGATTATTGTCTGGGTGATCAGAAATTCAGTCTGTGCAATTCTTTCCTGGCATACATGCTTGCTTTCAGGATAAGAAGGGCAAACTTACCCTTTTCTCAGAATCTCGTTAAACAGCCAGAGTATTCACTTATTCCTTATTTGTTTATACAGCTCAGAAGACATATTCTTCATTCTTGGGAACAGGCATGTGTCAAACCTTACTTTGCTTTGCTTGCTCAGTTTGCCATGTTTGCTGGGGGGGAGGTTGTTGTTGAGTGTTGTTGAGAGTAACTTGGTCTGACAGCATGCCAGCCTCCAGGTGGGACCTGGAGATCCCCCGGATTCTAACCCTAACCCATCTGGATTGGAACTGATGCTTGTAAAAATCCTTAGATTAGAGACTTAGCTTTATTATTTTTTTATTCTCACTGTTAACTGCTCTTTTGTTGTATATTCTTGCACAATCTTTAAATAAAACACTTTAATTATATTCTGTGGTGTTCTTGAATTCTGTGGCTTCAACGTGAGTCCAGTACTACTGAAGTAACTTGTTTTGTGAAACTCACCTTGTAAATGTACAGCCTTGCAAGGCTGACTTTCTTGATCATAGTCCCAGGAGGTTTAGAGGTTGGGCCCCTTGGTCTCTGGCTGCTGGGGTAGCTAAGGAGGCTGGTGGCAGTGCTACCCGGGTGTGCGTGGTTGACTTGCACTTCAGCACTTTGGTTTTCTTTTCCAGCCTGTGTTCCTTTAATAATTGGACCTTGGTCTTCAGGGTCCTTTGATACACCTGGAACTGGCACCGATGTGGGCCTTGTTTGTTTCTTTGGTTGGTTTATATCCTGCCCACCCCACAAGCGGGCTTAGGGTGGGTGACAGCAAGAGACTTTACAGAACCATTAAAACAAATTATCACAACAAATTGCTTAAAGATGGCAAAATTATACATTAATTTATAGGGTTCCAGCAGTGCTAAATAGTTGACAAAACAAAGAGTCACAACAGAAATGATAGTAACACCTCTTTATGTGGGCAGATGTAATAGGGCAGTTTTCATCAAGGGAGGGCAGATGTCCACCGCCTCAACCCAAAGGCCTGGCGGAACAGCTCTGTTTTACAGGTGCTGTGAAACTGTCGTAAGTCTCTCAGGGCCCTGGTCTCAAGTGGGAGCATGTTCTTCCCCAGTCGAGGCTAAGCGGATGTCCTTTGGGCCGGGGACAACCAGCAGATGTTGGTCAGCACTGCACTGCACAAGGCTCTCCAAGAGACATTTGGGGAGAGACAGTCCCTTAGATATGTCAGTCCCAGGCTGCAAAAAGCCATAAAGGTTAATACCTTGAAACGACTCCGGTACACCTGGAAACGACTCCGGTACTCAATTGGTAGCCAGTGCAATTCACATAGCACTGGCTGGATGTGCGCCTGCACAGACATTGCAGTCAGCAGGCATGCCACTGCATTTTGCACTAGCTGGAGTTTCCAGATCGGATTCAAGGGTAAGCCCACGTAGTATGAAACCTCGCACCTAGCTCTGTTTGCCATAGCAAAAGGGGGGAGGGGAATTCCTACCGGGAGGGGAGTGATAGATGTATGTGTGAACTGTTTGCTCTTAGCAGCATAATTTCCCCAAGGATGACACATCCCCCTGGGGGGAGGATGCCTGGAGATTGTTTGGAGCCTAATTTCCTTATAGATAGTGAGATACTGCATTACCATGGGGGGGTAGATGTAATGGTTAGGTGCGATGAATGTGACGTGTGTGTGTGTGCGTGTGCTCTGCTATGGGGGGGGGGGGGGCTTTCTAATCGCCTATATTAACTGGAGACTCACCAAAATCATTAGTTCTAACACAAGGATGCTTTAACCTGGAACTAGCTTACTTTTCTCAATCAACAAATCTTTTGCTAAAGCGAGTGTTGCTGAGAGTAACTTGGCCAGGGGTCTGACATGGAGTTGCAGTAATCTAACCTGGATGGGTCACTGCAGCCAAGTCCCGGGAGGAGAGATAAGGAGCCAGCTGCCTCATCTGCCAAAGGTGATAAAAGGCTGACCCGATGACAGTGGTGACCTGGGCCTCCATAGAAAGAGAGGCATCCAGGATTTTTAAGTCTCCAGAGTTTCCTTATTAAGCCAAGACAATTTAAAAGAGTTAACCCTGGAAAGGCAAATGCCAGGTTATCCGAACTAATCTTGCTGGAGGGCTTGGCCCTGACGCGAACACCCTTTTCACACATTTTAGAGGGGACTTCTGACCCACTCCCACCAATGCGCCCCCACATCCCATTTACTCATCATTTCCTTCCCTCTCTTCCCTCTCGGGGAGACTTCTAGAACTTTATAATGTTTGAAATTATATTCACTAGATCTGCCAAACTTGGCCTGCAGCAATGTCAGCATATCTCAAAAGAAAAGATGACTGACTGTGTTTTCCTTCCTGTGACACAAGCAGAATTCAGCTGGAAATAATTTCAAGTATTATAAAGTATAAAATATTAGAGGGGGTTTCTAGGGCCTCCATGGGTATCAAGCAACTGAGCACTGCAATTTTATTTTTTAAAAGGTGGCTGGAAAATCTTTTAAAAACCCATTGAATGCTTTAATATTATAAATTTTTCATTTCCATTGAACATTGTAAATCAATGCCTGTTTGCTGCAAGCCAGCAAACTGCATGGCTAAGAGCTGATGAAACTTCTGTAAGTGAGTGGAGACATTTGAAGGGAATATGATCACCAAGTGAATGGTGTTGGTTGCACCGCTGTGTCCTGCAGGTCAGCCAAGCCTCGGATCAGTTCATCTGGCCTTTACCATTCCCCATCTCGCTCAAACACTGGGCCACCAGTGTTGCCCTGCAAGGCGCTTATAGCGCTCTTATGGACATAGTTCATAAGTGATAAAAACTGGACTGTGCAAGTAGTGTGCAAAAGGGACTGAACTGTGTGGTGACCTGAGTGATGCCAGTTGCAGACACACACCCAGAAGAGGGAAGCCTTCCTTTGAGATGATGTGTCTATAGTTCCTGAGGTTACCTGCCCTCTTACCTGCTGTAAGATGGACCAGCTCCCTAGCCACACGAAACACCGAAAGCCAGACAGATGCCATACCAAGGCAGCAGACCAGAGACATGAGAGCCAAAGACCATGTGGAAGCTTCTTCTTTGCATGTGCAGGCAGCATTCCCCTTCCCCCACCCAGCCTCACCTAGCTGAAGCTACAGCCATGAAGATAATCGAGGAATGGCCGTGACAATGACTCTGGCTGCATGAGTCATAATCCCTCCAGGTGCCACTGCCCTGCCCAGAATTACTAGATCTCAACACTGTCAACTCCCTTAGACCCTTCCCCCTGAACCCAGGTCCAATCAGCATGCTTTGGGGACAGACCAGCAGGAGGTATGCCAGGGAATGTGGCCAGCCTAGCCCCACCCGCCCATGCCACCTCATAAAAGGGGGCACCCATCTGTGTGCTCTCTCTCTCTCCTGACCTCTAGACCCACCACGACTCTTGGTTTGCGCAGCCAGAGTCTCCATGTGTTTCTGCTGGTTCAGGACACGACCCTATTACCCCATAGACTCGCTTATTTTTCCTAAGGATTGCTTCATCCTGCTAATACGAATGTGCTATCCTCTTCTCTCTAATATTCCTAGATCTGTGTAATTGTGAGTGTGTTTGAATTATTGTCTGTTTGTGAGATATCTTCAGTAAATGAAACCATTTTATACTGAAGCCAGCCTTTGAGTCTATTTCTGGTGTGTCTGGAAGGAGTGGGACCCCTGTATGCATAGGTGCTTGCTCCTTTATTTGCCTATTGCCTTGCGTGATATCATAATTCTGCTCCCCTGACATTTCACAAATGATGCAAAACTGGAGTGCATTTTTATACAGGTAATCAGCCTGAACTGGAACAAAATGGTCCAGAGAGATGTTTTGAGAAAGGAACAAAGTTTGAGTGCAGTGGCACCTTTAAGACTAACAAAGTTTAATTCTGGATATAAGCATATGCATCCACATGAAAGCTTATACCCAGAATTAAATTTTGTTGGTCTTAAAGGTGCCACTGCACTCAAACTTTGTTCTATTGCTTCAAACCAACATGGGTACTCAGCTGAATATGTTTCGAGAAAGGCTTAGGGACTGTGGATTACACTGGATGTACCATCTGAGGATGTAAGCATGATCCTACTGTGTAACCTCCTCTTCATCAGATATTTAAATGCTTATAATTTGCTTCCGCTCTGTTTCAGATTTTTGCTTGGTGTCATATTTATGGTATCAGACCCCTCTTGCGTCGTCTGTCGGATTCCCCATCCTGTTGATTGCATTGATTTGTGCTGCGTAATCCGCCTTGCGTCTCCTCGAGAAAGGCAGACTATAATAATGCAGATTAATACATAAAAATAACTTTTAATTATTCGGTGGCGCAGGAAAAGCTGCAGCACTTCCAGCAATAAACCCGAACCGATTAGGAGCATGGCCTCCACTTCAAGGAAACGCCTCCATCCTGTGAATGATTTCCCAGTTCCATTTGAAGTGCATGTCTGGAGTCCTTTAGGCAATGCACTTGCTGCTAACAACAATAGAGAGAAAAGGGTCTGGACTTCTGATGCTTTCCCCGAATGAAATAGTTTTATGATGCTGACACTTCCCCTTAGAAGTAAAGTCTTTTGGACTTGGTGTCTATAAAGCAGGGTTGTTTATGTGCTGATGGGGACCTGTTTTCAAAGGCCCACAACTGAGAAAGCCAAGAGCATTTATCTACCTGCAGCTTTCATGGAGGCAAATTGATACAATTGAAGAGGTTTAAAGTGTGGTGGGACCAACAGAGGAGGAAAACAAAAAGCCCTCCCTCTCCAGAAGTTGCCTAAAGCAAGAGAGATAAGAGGAGCCCCCCCCCCCCCAAGTCCCCAGCGGTTCTGAATTTCCAGGCCTGTTTATGGCTCTAGACGCGCAAGCACCGCAGAGCCCTCTGCGCAGGGATAGCAGCAGCCCCTCAACCTCTTTCTCTTCTTGTGTATTTTTCCTTGGTGGAGGCTGTAATATATTATGCTCTATTATAATACATCAATATAACTACTAGCAAAGTCCGGTGCCCATCTGTGGATATCTAAATCTGTGATTGGGGCCAAGGTGATGTTAAAGTGAACAGAATACAAAAATTATTCGTGAAGTACAAAATACATAAGATGAGTACAAAATATATTTGTTGTTCAGTCGCACAGTCGAGTCCGACTCTTCGCAACCCCATCGACCAGCTCCTGCCAGGCCCTCCTGTCTTCCGCCGTCCTCTGGAGTTGGCTCAATTTCATGTTCGTACAAAATATATACAGGTATTCAATAGTTATTAGTTGTTGTATTGGTTGTTAATGATGATCTCCGGAATGTTCAACCGTTTTGAAAGATATCTTCTTCTGAACAGATGAAGGAAAATGAAGAACATGTGATGTCTCTGGTCAGTTTTTCAGCTGGTACATTTCAAGAAATTCATGATTTTCTTCTACATGTCAAAACATTACTGAGAGGAAGTTCTTGATGATTCTACATAGGGCAAAATGCTATAAGATGCCTTCTAGGCCTGGCCACGGCAGTGGCAGATGCGGGAGAGGCTCCAGGCCCGGTGTCAGAGGGTAACGAGAGCCTCTTCCGGCCCAGTGACAGAGTGGGAGGAGGCCAGAAACCTCTGGGTGCAGCTGCAGCAGCAGATGCCAAGAAGCTCTCCTGTCTCAGCCATGGCAAAGTTGGCATTGAGGAGGCTCTCTGGGCCTGGCTGTGGTAGTGCTGGTGCCTGGGAGCAGCCCCAGTGACCAAGAGGCTGGCTGTCCGGGCCCGGAGCAACTCCCAGACTCCCTTGCAGCTGGACTAGGAGGACTGGAGCTACACCTGGCTGGGTGGCAGGCCTGGAGCAGCTCCCTGACACTTCAACCGCTGCAGCCAGTAAAATAGGGAAGGGGGGGGGAGAAGAAGAAGAAGAAGAGATTGGACCCTGTGAGGTGGGTGGGGCTGAGAGAGCTCTTGACAGAAACTGCTCTTTTTCAAGGACAGCTCTTATCAGAACTACAGCTTGCCCAAGATCATCCAGCGGGTGCAAGTGGAGGAATGGGGAATCAAACCCGGTTCTCCCAGATTAGAGTCCGTGCACTTAACCACCACACCAAACTGGCTCTCTGGGGAAAGATTTTGGGGGGGGGGGGGGAGAAAAGGGGAAGGGGTAGGAAAAAGGGAAAACAGAGAGGGGGTAGGTTGATAGAGAGTGAGGCGAAAGAGAGGTGTTAGGTTGACAGATAAGGGGAGGGGAGGCATAAGGGGGGGTTAGGTTGACAGAGAAAGGGAAGGAGAGATTGATGGAGAAGGGTGGGGGTCAAAAGAAAGAGTGAGTCGGTTGATAGATAAGGGGAGGGGGGATAGTCTGAGGAAGGGGATGAATAGAGGGGGGTAGGTCGATAGAGAAGGGGACGGGGAAGAAAGTGGGGGGAGTTTGTTAGAGAAGGGGGGAGGAGGGAGGAAACTAAGAGAAGGGATGTACCCTCCCCACAAGTGTCTCGAGGGTTTTCACTTGTTATATTATGTTATATTAATCCAGCAATGTAATTTGAAGCAGATTATAATATTGGTGGTGCTAATTTATCCCCACCTTCCAGGAATCATGTTTTTGATTTATTACAAGGGGAAGGAAGATTACGCTTTGATAGCTGAGATGGCACCATTGGGTTCTGTAGAGCTATCTTTGGTCCCATTGAGGGAGGGCTGCTTCACCATTATTTCAAGCCAGTTTGGGAGAACTGGGTTTGATTCCCCACTCCTCCACATGCAGCTGCTGGTGTGACCTTCGGTCAGTTACAAGTTCCTTCAGAGTTGTTCTCTCATGAGCAGTTCTCTCAGAGCTCTCTCAGTCCAACCTACCTCACAGGGTGTCTGTTGTGGGGGGGGGGAAGGGAAAGGAGATGGTAAGCCGCTCTGAGACTCCTTTGGGTAGTGAAGGGGTGGGGTATAAATCCAATCTCCTGAAGGGGTGTAGGATAAAGCCAATGTCCTCCTCCTCCTCCTCCTCCTCCTCCTCCTCCTCCTCCTCCTCCTCTTCTTCTGCTGCTGCTGCTTGGAGAGGCAGTAAGAGAAAAACAAAAAAGTCAACAGTGTAATGTCATTTCCAGGGGAAATCCAGAAGTGATGTCATGCCTCTTTAGGAAGTGTCAGAGATTCTATGGTATACCCACAGAGTTCCTGGTGATTCCTAGAAAGGTGTGACATTGCTTCCTGGGTTCCCCCCAAAGAAGCTACCCTCATGAACACCCCACCCCCTTCCAGCTGGTTGCAAGGACATTCCTGGTAACCCTATGCTTCATCCGTAATGACTCCAGTCCAGAGAAAGCTCATCACTAGGATTGCCAGCTTTAACCTGGTAACTAAAGCACAGGCAACTCATTTAACTTGTCATTGGGGCAAAACAAGTAGAGCATCAAGGGACTTACTGAGACCTCAGTATCAGAAAGGCTGTCTGCGGCTTCCGGTCTATGGAACAGCGATGGCGGACACTCCTCCCAGAACGGGAAAGGGCGATTCACATGCCAGCGGCCTGGAGGGGTGCCACCTCAAGTGACACCCCCGCGGAGCCTTTGTGATAGGCTCCAGGCCAGGGGGCTTTTGAGGGGTAGCCTCTTCGATGGCGTAATGCCAGAGAATTGAGGCTCCCCTCTGTCCCGACGGTCCAGTCACTGAGTGGCCTTCGGGCACGAGCTGGACTGACCCTGGGACAAGCGCCAGAGATCAAGCGGAATGGCGTAAAACCGAGTGTGGTCAGAGAAACTGACCAACAATGAACGTAAGTTCTGAATAAAACGGAGTAGTTTGAAAAGCGATTCCCCCCCCCACGGCTGAAAACAGTGATTGCAAAGAGGGACGCCTCTTATGCGAATGAGCGGCTAATGGACACAAAGGGGGAGAGGGGAGGAAGTAAACCGAAAGTGTTTTGAGAGACTTATCTGAATCATGAAGTCGTTGGGCGAGTTTTCCGAGCTGTGTGGAAGCAGTAGAAACTGTAAACAAAATGGGAAAGATGGCGGCCCAGCAGAGAAAGTTTAAAACAAAGCCAGGCAGCCAGAGTCCGAGACCGGAAGAGGGAGCAGATGTCCTCATACTCCTGGCGGATATGCTGAAGCCGGTGATACTCGATGGTATTAACCAGCAATTGACCATGATGAATAAAAACTTTGCAGCACAGCAGCTTCAGCTGAACGAAACAGAGAAAAAAGTGGAGCAGGCAAACGAGAAAATTAAAGAGATAGACACCACAAGCAAGAAGTTGAAGAAAATGTTGGGAGATGTGGAAACGAAGCAGAATTGACAAGAGAATCGAGTTTTGCAGCTACAGATGGAAAAAGCTAACATGATTCTCAGGTTTCAGGGGGTTCCTGAAATGGATCGGGAAGACTTGAAGAGCGTGCTTAGTGAAATCATCGCTCCAGTAGTAGGCTTAACAGTGGATGAACTGGTAAACGAAATGGAGTCAGCCTATAGGGCATACTCCAATTACATTAAAAAAAATAGCCTACCTGGAGAAATAGTGGTCAGGTTTTCAAGAAGACAAACCAGAGATGCCATTTTAAAAGCAACATCAGCAACTCCACTAAAAATGGGAAATGTAACCATTAAAACTTTAAAGGACATTCCATTTGAAATTAGGCAAAAGAGGAAAAATTACAAGGAATTTCTTTTCTCCAAACTAATGGGATATTGTACAGATGGGTGGTGCCGGAGGGTGTCATCTTTAAGATCAATGATAGAACAGAGAAGATAGACTCCACTTTTAAAGCGAAAGAATTTTTGAGACGTCAGCTGGGAACAGATGAAGAGTCCAAAGAGGAAGAAATGAAGTCTAGTGACTCTGCTACCTCCGGAACGGAAGAGGACTCTGTGGCAGAAAAGGGTGCAGGACCTGCCAGAGTGGTATACGATTTCAGAGACAGAAAGCCGAAGTAAAGGCAGAAGAACTTGGAAAATGGCCTTTTGAAGCGAAGAACAAAAAGATGATCAGAGATTTCTCTCATAACAACTAATGAAATTGTTATAAGCAAGAACTCTACAAGTATATTGTGATATTTACACTTATAGTACTAACATTTTTACTAACAGTGAAAAGATCTCCTCTTGGGGTTTTAGTTTAGTGTGGTTTGCTTTCCTTTATCCCTAGTTGTAGTCCCTGCCCTAATATTTCTTTGTAGTTTTTATAGTATTTGCAAAATAAAAAATATCCCTCCGGGGATTTAAAAAAAGAAAAAGAAAGGCTGTCTGCTTTGCCTGCTGTAGGGAAGTGTGTGTCTGTGTGCTGTTAAGTCATAGCTGACTTATGGGGACCCCTTACCAGGTTTTCAGGGCAAGAGACATTCAGAGATTCATTTGCCATTGTCTGCCTTACAACCCTGGTATTCCTTGCAGGTCTCCCATCCAAATACTAGCCAGGACTGACCCCACTTAGCTTCTGAGATCTGATGAGATCAGGCTATCCTGGGCCATCCAGGTCAGGGTGCCAGCAAATGGAGAGCTCTTTTATCCAGCGAAGGGAGAGTGGAGGCTTCTAGGCACTCTATATAATGAAGTAAGTCCTACATATTTGGGCTGACTTCTGTGAAGGGCTATTGATCAAATCAGCAAAAACCAGGATATCAATAATAACTAAAAAGGCTGCTTATTCAGTGTTTGCAGTGGCAGGCGTGCCTCAGAAATTAACTTTACATGCAGTATTGTGCTTTCCAGATTCTTGACTTCAGGAGTGTGCAGGAATTCAGTGGCATAGAATCATAGAATCATAGAGTTGGAAGGGACCTCCGGGGTCATCTAGTCCAACCCCTTGCACAATGCAGGACATTCACAAATACCTCCCCCTACACACCCGCAGCAACTGCTGTTCCTTGCCCAGAAGATGACAATAAACCTCCAGGATTGCTTCCTGATTCCAAAGTGGCAACCAACATTTCCCTGGGCATGTGAGAAAGGGCCACAAGAACTAAGCACTGAGGCAACCCGTCCTGCCTTTCCTCTCATGTTCACAGAATTTGCATTGCTGTCAGATGGGGCCATCTAGCCTCTGCTTAAAAACCTCCCAAGAAGGAGAGCCCGCCACCTCCCAAGGAAGCCTATTTCACTGAGGAACTGCTCAAACTGTCAGGAAGTTCCTCCTAATGTTTAGCCAAAAGCTCTTCTGATTTAATTTCAACCCATTGGTTCTGGTCCGAACTTCTGGGGCAACAGAAAACAACTCCGCACCATCCTCTTTATGACAGCCCTTCAAGTACTTCTCCCCAGTCGTCTCCTCCCCAGGCTAAACATACCCGGCTCCTTCAACCTTTCCTCATAGGACTTGGTCTCCAGACCCCTCACCATCTTTGTTGCCCTCCTCTGGACACATTCCAGCTTGTCTATATCCTTCTTAAATTGTGGTGCCCAAAACTGAACACGATACTATAGGTGAGGTCTAACCAGCACCTGAAAGACTAACAAAATGTGGGGCAGGGGATTGTCAGCTATGCTGCCATGGGGGTTGGGGAGTTTCTTCTGTGTCTTGTTACTTGCTATTGCATTCCTATCCCTGCTGTTCTGCTTTAGATGAAACGCTTATCTCCACAGATGTGCAGGAGGAGGTTGTGTTGTCTGGAGCTCTTCTCTCTACCGTGAGAGATTCCTAATTCCTAGCTTTAGTCACCTAACGGTTTCCTAAATTATCCCGCATGCGGGAGGGGACCTAATTGGCCCACGCCGGGGTGTGTGTGTCCATACGAATACCCTATATCCTATTAGGCTCTATGGGTCGCTGCCATTCTTAACAGTGCCTATGTTACTGCATCTATAGCTTTGCAATGAAAGTATAACCATTCTTGAATGTGTGTACTTGGTTGTTAGCTGTGGGTTCTGACAGGGATGAGCTTATGTGAGTCACTGCTAATTTCTTCAGATATCTGCAGAAGTGAGCAGTGACTCAGGAAAGCTCCTCCCCTGCCTCATATTTTGTTAGTCTTTCAGGTGCTCCTGGACTCTTGCTGTTTTCTACTACTACGGACAGACTAACAGAGCTATCCGTCTTGATCTATCAGGAATGTGTGTTTGATATAATTTCCTTAATATGAGTTCTCTGATTTTAACAAATAAATAGGATTCCAATATCTGCATATCTCATCACATCTGTTTGGTTATTAAATACAGATTTAGAAAACAAGCCACTAATACCCAGGGATCATCCTTGGCTGTTATTAATATACCATGTTCAGTTTTCAAACATGGAATGACAAACAAAATACCACCACCAGGTGACTTCTGTAGATCAGGTTACCTTTTGTTCTTTTGTTACGCAGGTTTATTGTGGTTCTTGGTTGCTTTGGAATGCCCTTAAACAGATTTGATTTCAGGCTGTCATCAACAGAAGAGGCCAGTGGCACCTTAAAGACTAATATTGCTGCAGAAATGTTCCTTGCCTGGAGCCCACTTCAGGTTGAAGGCACCGAACTCTGTATTCCATTCATGTACCCCTGAGCCAATACTGGGAAAGGAATGCTAGCCCCTCCACACCCTCATCCAGGTCACTGATAAAAATATTGAAAAGTACTGGGCCCAGTACCAAGCCCTGTGGCACCCCACTGTACACCTCCCTCCAATATGATGAAACAACATTGACTACCACTCTCTGAGAGTGTGGTTCTCCAACCACTTCCTGATCCACCTAACTATTCTACAGTCCAGTCCACAGTCCTCAGAACATCATGGGGAACCCTATTGAAAGCTTTATTGAAATCCAGGTAAACAACATAAACAGCATTCCCTCAATCCAGTAAGCTTGTCACTCGATCAAAGGAGGAAATGAGGTTGGTCTGGCAGGACCTGTTGGGGACAAATCCATGCTGACTTCCCTGGATCACCAAGTTGTCCTTTAGATGCTCACAGATCGATCCCTTTAAAATCTGCTCCAGTCTCTTCCCTAGGACAGAGGTCAGACTGACTGGCCTGTAGTTTCCGGGGTCATCCCTCCTCCCTTTTTTGAAAATTGGGATAACATCTGCTCTCCTCCAGTCTTGTGGCACGTCTCCCATCCTCCAAGAGGTCTGGAAGAGGATGGACAATGGTTCTGCGAGCTCTTTAGAAAGTTCTTTGAACACTCTTGGGTGCATACCATCTGGCCTGGGGGATTTGTACTCTTTCAGTGCAGCCAGGCGCTTCTCAACTACCTCTCTGTCCATGTCAACCAGCAGCCCGGACACCATGCCTGGCCTACTACGATCGCTAGATGAGCCTGTCTCCCAGCACACGTCAGAGAAGTTGAAGTCACCCATGACTACCAGATACCCTGTCAAACTATTCAAAGAGGGCAGCATCCACCTCATAGGTCTGTAGCAGACTCCAACCACAATACTGTTTGTCCTTCCTTCCCTTATCCTCACCCAGATACTTTCCACTGGGCTGTTGCCCTCCTCCTGCAGTATTTCCTGACAAACAAACCTTGGCTGAGTTCAGACTGGCAGTTTGAAGCGGGAGGGAGTCGTGGCAAAAAAGACCCGGAACAAACTGTTCCAGGTTTTCCCGGTCACACTGCACCGACTGATGTGGGAGCATACCGGGGATGAGGCGCAAGGGAGCGTTCACACTGTTGGCCTGCCCCTGGCAGAGGCACGGTTATAAGGCACGGCTTTCTTTTTGGTAATCTGGAGATATGCGCTTATGCGCACAAGAAAAATGCGCTTTTGGCGTTCACACTTTTTTGGTGCGGGATGGACATGGGATAATCACACTTTCCAGGGTTTGATACCACTTTCACGTGGTATCTTTTAAACTCGGGAGGGAAGCGTTACGAGACGGGTTGAGTATGGCTGGGGAATACCGGACAGATGTGCCTGTGTGAACGGCCCCTTTAATCCATTTGTGAAACGTTTCTGAAATGTGCCTGTATCGGGCCAAACTGCCAGTCTGAACTCGGCCCTTCTCTTCACACACAGCTGCCACTCCGCCTCCTCTTCGACCCTTTCGGGTTTTCTTGAACAACTCATATCCATCCAGTACTACATTCCAGTCATGGGAATCATCCCACCAAGTCTCTGTAATGCCGACTAACTCATATACCTCCGTCTGCATTAGAAGCTCAAGCTCTTCCTCCTTATTGCCCAAGCTTTGGGCATTGGTGCATAGTTTCCTGGCCTGTAGATTCAAGGAGAGATACATTCCACTGAGACAGGTGGGTCTTCTTCTTTAACTCCCTTCCTCCCCTCTTTTCCTTTCCTTCTTAATTTTGGGCTTCTTTAAATGTCCTGTAAGCATAAACACATGAAGCTGCCTCCTACTGAATCAGACCCTCAGTCTATCAGAGTGAGTCTTGTCTACTCAGACTGGCAGCGGTTCTCCGGGGTCTCAGGCAGAGGTCTTTTGCTTCACCTACTACCTTATGCCTTTAGCTGGAGATGCCAGGGATTGACCCTGGAGCCTTCTGCATGCCAAGGAGATGCTCTGCCACTGCGCCATGGTCCCCGAGTCTCCCCTTCTGTGGGGGAGGCCTGGGGCAGTCTTTGTCTGGAGACCAGCAGTGGCTCTTTGCAGCTTCGTCAGTTTGTGTGTATGGGAATGTGCACCACATCTGTATTCTCTGCGGGATTTTCCTTTAGCCATGACAGGCATCCATGAGCAAGAAATGAGGGTGGCCAAAGGGTTGTTCTTTACTCCTACTAAGTCAAGGTACGCTTGGGATGGCCAATAGTTTCCATGTTTCCTTCCTTCCCACTTCCTCGCTCTGTAAATGCACGACTGGTTTAACTGTCCTCAGCAGCCGTTGGTTCTTAATATGTCAGTGCAAATGGGTCTCAAGGCAGCCATCTTTCTCCTAGTACTTCAGGCAAGACTGTGAAAGACAAATCTATGTAGAAAAAATGGTCTTTAATTACCATATAGTGCCAGCACACCAATGATTCAGGTTGATTCCTACCTTCTTCCAAAACTTCTTTGCCTCATCATATTATGCAGAGCTCCTCAAGAAGGAAATGGTGAGAAGAACAAGGGAGTAAGAGAGCGGAGGAGATGATGCAGCGGCGTATCCTGAGGCTTCATTCTGATCTGTGAGGCGGTCTAAGGGGACAGTTCAATGGAATCATGGATAGGGTTGCCAACTTGGGTTGTGAAATTCCTGGAGATTTGGTGGTAGGGCTTGTCCCGGTTCACCGGCCCCGGGATGAACCCTCCTGCCCCCAGAGGCATACCCGCACCCCGAATCACCCCAGGAGTGGAGGACGAGCCGGGGAGATTCAGCGACACAGTCCCCACAAGGGACGTGGCGCAATGGTGTGACTCCCAAGGGCCCAGGCAAGAAGTGCACCCCCGGCAGGGTGAGGCCCGCACAGCGAACCCCGTGGCGCCCCTCCCTTGAGAGGCACGACTCCAGCCCCACTGGGTGAAGCCAGAAGCTGCATGTGGCACATGGCAGCGCCAGCGGCACGGCCTCGGACCGAGAAGGCTGCCACCGGCCCACCGCTGACCACACCCCAGATGCCCGAGGAGCGTCCTGGCATATAAACGGGGGCGGGGCCGGATGGGGGAGGAGGGAGACGGGGAAGATGGGCGGCGCTGGCAGGGGAGCGTGGGGAATAAAAAGAGGGGCTCTTTGAGAGGACCGGGGAGGAAGAACGTGAGAAGGGGAGACTACGCACAATGGCTAGAGAGAGAGCAAAGGGGCGAGTGATCTCTAGCCCATGGGGCAGAGGGACCTGAGGGGTGCTGCTAACCCCGTTCCCTGCCAGTCTGAGGTCCTATCGCAGCTATCTTTTGTGAACCCACCCCGACTGCCAGCGCAGCCCAGCCAGACACCACGGCCACCGGCGGAACCCCCCCCCCAGCTCCCAGGAGAGGCCTGTCACAGAGCTTAAGGTGGTTGAGTTTGGGGACAGGAGAAAACTCAACGGGGCATATGCTGGTTGTGAACCATAACAATAAGTATCTAAATCTCAGCAGGGTATTACGCCATGGAGTCCACCCTTCAAAGCAGCCATTTCCTCCCAGAGAATTCATCTGTGTGGTCTGCAGATCACTTGTAATTCCTGGAGATCTCCAGGCCTCACATGGAGACTAGCAGCCTGATGGAAAAGGTGGTAATTGAGGAAGCACAATGGTTAGGAAACTGGCCAACATCACCCATAGGATTCCCCTGGCCACCTTGATGGGAAGAATCACAGATGGCTTCCTTCAGTGTCAACAAATAAAACCATTTTCTCAATGCATCTTCAGGTCCAGTTTCTGTGGGCAAATGAGATGCTGCGCAGAAGATCTGGGAACATTCCTCCTGATGTATTTCTTAAAGCCAAAAGTCATATTGAAGAGTGCAGGAGATGAAGGAGATGGAAAGGGGGGGGGAGTGCCAGACTGTGTTATATCCATTGCTGTCCTCAGCTAAACACCTAGCCGAACATCTCTGCCTTACTGTGGAAAGGTAGCAAATCCTGCAGGGTATGGGTGTTATCTGGCAGAGAATTCCACCAGGTAGGGGCCAGGTCAGGAAAAGCCCAGGCCCTGGTTGAGGACAGCTGGATATCTCTTGGTCCCAGGACCACCAGGAGGTTCTTATCTCCTGAGCATAAAGCTCTTCTGGGGGTATACCAGGAGAGACTGCCCCAAAGGTACGTGGGTCCCAGACCATTAAGGGCCTTAAAAGGTTAGAACCAAAAACTTGAACCTGATCCGGTGCTTCACCAGAAGTCAGTGCTGCACGCAGAGGTTGAATGTGTGCCATGCGAGGGGTCCCTGTAAGGACCCGCACAGCCGCATTCTGGATCAGTTGGAGCTTCCAGGTCAGTTGCAAGGATAGGCCTGTGTAGAATGACTTACAGTAGCCTACTCTGGACTATCCTATTGCATGGATTACCATGGCTAGGTCGGAACGAGACAGGTAGGGAGCTAGTTGTCTGACCTGATGAAGCTGGAAAAATGCCAATCTGACAACCTTTGAGACCTGGGTGTCAGGGTCCTTAGGCAGGTCACACCACACAGGGCTTCAGAAGAAGATAACTGCTTTATTGGTGATTCCAATACTAAAGAACACGTATACAGGTTGGGGCGGGAATGGCCATCAGTATAAGGGCCTCTGACTTATAGTGAAATCAAACCTCCTCCCCCCCCCCCATTGAGCTGAAGCCAATGATTATAGTTCGTGCGCAGGCAAAAGCAAGCAAGCAGGCACAGCGAAAAGCCGTTACTTTCCCAGCAGAGTAAATGCACCTGGAGACTACAAGGTCAAGCCAGAGATAGCACAACAGTAGCTGGACGGGGAAGAGCTGAGAACAAGGAGGAGGAGGGCACCCCTCCACATTCCAGATCCATGACAGGGCTACCTGACATCGGGCCTCCACTGACAGGGAGGCATCCAGTGTCACACCCAGGCTCTTGACTGTTGGCACTGGTGTCAAGAGCACACCATCAAGGGCCAGGAGCCAGCTTCCCAATCCTGTGTCCCTCCCACCCAGCCACAGAACCTCTGTCTTACCAGGATTCAGTTTCAGCCGACTCTGCTTTAACCATCCCACTATGACCTCCAAACCCTTTGCCAGATTTGCAGGAGCTGGGTATAATCAGCATACTGGTGACAGCCCAGGTTGAAACTCCACGCCAGTTGGATGAGGGGGTGCATATAAATGTTAAACAGGGGTAATTTCGTAGAAAAAGAGGTGCAGGAGCTCATTAGCATGACTTATTTGCATATGCCACACCCCAACATCACTGGACTGTTTTGGATTCCTAGCTATTGGGGGGGGGGCGTGCAGATCTGTCCTCACAGAGGAGGGAGAGCCTGTACCTGAATAAAACCTGGTCTTAAAGGTGCCACTGGACTGTTTTGGACCGGGGGACCGGGGGGGGGCTCTGCAACTTACCTGGCTGCTTCTTGCTCTGACTGAGGGCTGCTGGGAGCAGGGGGTGGGGCTTGTTGCATGTGCCCGCCCCCTGGGCTCTTTACTGCTGGAGCTCCGCTCCTGTGCGCTCCTGCGGGAAATGACCCCTGATGTTAAATAACATCTGGGAGAGGATTGCCCCCTGGGGGACCCCGCATACTAGTGGCTGTCTGGTAGACAATCTCTCTCTTAGCTCCACCCTCCGTCCCCGACCATGGAGAAATTAGGTAAGCCACTGTAAGGCTACGCCACGGTGGTGGGTCAGAAGGTTGTAATCAAATGTGTCAAATGTTGCTGTAAGATCAAGCAATAACAGCAGCACTGACCCGCCTTGATCCAGCTGTCTGTGGAGATCATCTGTGAGGGCAACCAGCACCGTCTCTGTCCCATGGCCAGGGCAGGAACCGGACTGGAATGGACCATGTTGCTGACTTTCTGCAGAGTTTCTGCAGACTTTCTGCAGAGTTTACTCATAAAGGACTAATGATATTCTATCTTTGGTTGGTGTAGCATGTTCTGTACTTCTATAGCACAGCAAAACAGAAGCCATGTCTTCCTGGGGAGGGGCTGTGGCTCAGTGGTAGAACATCTTCTTGGCATGCAGAAGGTCCCAGGTTCAATCCCCGGCATTTCCAGGACTGAGTAGCAGGTGATGTGAAGGACCCCAGCCAGAGACCCATGAGAGCTCCTCCAGTCCGAGTAGACAATACTCACCTCAATGGACTGATGGTCTGATTCAGTACAAGACAGCTTCCTGTGTTTCTGTGTGTGTGATCATGTATGTGTTTATTCCCAAACCTGTTCTTAGGCGACTCTGGGAAAACTCTGTTGTCAAGCTCAGCTTGCCAAAGTGTTGGTCACACCTGAAGCTTTGCAACCCCTTTTGTTTTATTAAAAGCAAGGGAATGAATCTCATGGTATGCAAACACATAAAACAGACTCTCTGCTGGCTCATCTAATTTCTGGCCTCCTTTGATCTGATTCTTTTTCTCTTTTCTGCGTACATTTTTTTTAGACGGCATAGAGGTCTGTAATCTGGAACTCTTGCCATATCTTCTTTGTCAGGATGTATAATTCTGACTTCATTGTTTGAATAAAAATAAACATTTCAAAAAGATTTTGGTCTTCATCAAAGGACAAAAAATGTCAGTTTTTTTTTTAAAATAACTACTTTGAAGAGATAATCTTGGCTATGTGCCTTGAACTCTCTTTTGCAAAATGCTGTAGTTATAAAAGCCATTTCTGGAATGTTGAAGAGATAGAAAATAACATGATAGAAACAGATTACTTCAGTAGGACTCTCGATAGCAACATACTAGTTAAGGGGAGAATCAGATGTGCCTCGGAGTACCTTATGTTTTAAACGAAGGTCGAATCTTCATTTGCATTTTTAAATCAGTTTCGTGCTGCTGTGACGCCGTCTTCGGTCGAATCTGCATTTGTCTTTCCCGCTGGTGTCCCAGTTCAAACAAGCACAGAGAAAGATGGCGTCACAGCAGCACGAAACTGATTTAAAAATGCAAATGCAGATTTGACCTTCTTATGTGCTCGTTTGGACGTTGTTTGGAGAAGATTGTTTTAAAGCAGTGCAGAGGCACAATGACAGTGGAGCCGCCACGAGAGGGCAATAAACATATGCAGACATGCAAAAGTATGCTAGCACTGTTCAGGTGTGAAAACGAAACCAAATGCAGACAGTTTGAAGATGGAGTCAGAAGGCTGGGACACTGGTGGGAAAGACAAATGCAGATTCGATCGAAGCCTGAGTCAGAAAACCTTTCTTGTCCCTGCCAGACGTAGCAGTGGAAGAGGCCGGAAGGAGGCCATGTGGCCAGGAAGGGTGACTGGGTCTCCTGTCAGAGTAGTGGAGGGGCTGGGACGTGAGAGGCTCAGGTTCACAGCCACAAAAGGTCGCCTGGTGACCTCGGTTCAGACTCCTCCTCAGCCTCATCTGCCCCGCAGGTGCGACAATAAAATGGATGAAGGGAGAGGCTCCAGTACTCACTGGAGGGGACGACAGGGTCTAAATATCTAAACCAATAGAACCCAACACAAAGGCCCAGGTGCTGTCCCCCCTCAGTCGCTGGAAACCGCCAACACATAAGGTTGCCAACCTCCAGGAACTGCCCGTGTTCATGTAAAGGACTGGCCAAGGAACAGAAAATGCTCCTTTCTACCCTAGACCTGATCATAAATATGTCCTACACGGAAATTGTTCAGAATCTTCCTAACAATGGAATAAGTTGCCAGATGAAGAGTTTTCCCCCTCATCTCCTTTTGGGTGAACTCAAGGTCACTTCATTGTGTGCCACCCGTTAGCTGGCAGGATTTCTACAGAAAGTCAGAGAAACGGGAGCACACCTGTATCCAGATTTCCAGCATACAATTGGAACAAGCTATTACGAAGCCGTCTTTTGTGTTTTTCTGCATTCATATAATCCATGTGTTCTAAAGGGGAAGCAGTCTGAGCGATGTCTGACATTTCAACTGCAAACACATTAGTTGCAGATGAATTTCACTGAAATAAATGAAAGTGCTGTTCTGGTAATGTACCTCAGTTTGGAGGGTTAGAAATGTGTGAGGCATTTTCTCTTCCTTACATAAGAACATAAGAGAACATAAGAGAAGCCCAGTGCTGGATCAGGCCAATGGCCCATCCAGTCCAACACTCTGGGTCACACAGTGGCCAGAAATACCATGAACCATCAGGAGGTCCAGCAGTGGAGCCAGGAGTTGCCTCCCCCCAAGCACCAAGAATACAGAGCATCACCTGCCCCAGACCGAGAGTTCCTATCTATACCTTGTGGCTAATAGCCACTGATGGACTTTTGCTCCATATGCTTATCTAATTCCCTTTTGAAGCTGTCCATACTTGTAGCCGCCGCCACCTCCTGTGGCAGTGAATTCCATGTGTTAATCACTCTTTGGGTGAAGAAGGACTTCCTTTTATCTGTTCTAACCCGACTGCTCAGCAATTTCATTGCAAATTCATTCCATTTCCTTCTGAAACTTTTGCCATTTCCACTTGTGGGATAGTAAACTGGGGGCAAATCTGAGCCATATCTCAGTGGGCACAACAAGCAAAGTCATTAGTTGTTCATTGTTCAAGAAAAAACGTTGACATTTGGTTCGCCTTCTTCAGACCATGATATATTTTATGACCACGGTTCTCCAGTGTCAGCAGCCCAGAGATCCTCATTTTGATTTAAATTTGTTCTTGGATCCTTTGTCTCTCTAGCACTGGTCATGCATCAGCTAGCCCCCCCCCCTTCAAAGGGGAGAGGCTCCGGCTCAGTGGAAGAGCCTCTACTTTGCATTCAATTGGTCCAAAATCCTATCATATCACCTCTGTCCTGCAGGATCTGCATTGGGCTGTGGCTGTGGCTCAGGGCGGGAGTCTGGCTTTGGGGGAGGGGTGTGACTCAGTGGCAGAGCATCTGTTTGGCATGCAGAAGGTCCCAAGTTCAATCCTTGGCAGCTCCATTTAAAAGAACCAGGCAGTGAGTGATGTGAGAGACCTCTGCCTTGATACCCTGGAGAGCCACTGCTGACTGGAGTAGACAGTACTGACCTTGATGGAAGGCAGCTTCATGTGTGGTCATGTGTGTGTGTGTGTGTGGCAAGGCACACATGGCCCACGGAAGCCTCTGTCCACTAGTGTCCTCAAACCCATTCAACAAAATCACATCAGCTGAGCTTAAACAAAGACAAATTTATGTGGAATGCTTGCATTTTATGTAAATTGCCTACATAGATTCATGTTGGTCTGAAGCAAAAGAACAAAATTCGAGTCCAGTCAGGCACCCTGAAGACCAACAAAGTTTTATGCTGGATATAAGAAGAAGACAGAAGAAGAGATTGGATTTATACCCCATGGCCCTTCACTACCCAAGGGAGTCTCAGAGGGGCTTACAAACTCCTTTCCCTTCCCCTCCCCACAACAGACACCCTGTGAAGTGTTGGAATCCAAGTCTTATGAGGAAAGGTGGAAAGAGTTGGGTATGTTTAGCCTGGGAAAGAGAAGGCTTCGAGGGGACATGATCGCAGTCTTCAAGTATCTGAAGGGCTGTCATGTAGAAGATGGAGCATATCTATTCTCTCTTGCTCCGGATTGCAAGACTAGATCTGATGGGTGGAAATTACAAGGAAGTCATTACCGACTAAGTATTAGGAGAAACTTCCTAACGGTAAGAGTGGTTGAGCAGTGGAACAGTCTGCCTCGGGAGGTGGTGGATGCTCCTTCGCTAGACGTTTTCAAGCGGAGGCTGGGTGACCATCTTTCGGGTATGTTGTAGGTATGTAGGGCTATCTTTCAGTGTACTCCTGCAGAGTGCAGGGGGTTGGACTAGATGACCTGCAAGGTCCCTTCCAACTCTAACGTTCTATGATTTTATGATCCTATGAGGTAGGTGGGGCTGAGAGAGCTCTGACAGAAACTGCTCTTTTTCAAGAACAGCTGTGCCAGAACTATGGCTTGCCCAAGGTCATCCAGCAGGTGCAAGTGGGGAATCATACCCAGTTCTCCCAGATTAGAGTCCGCGCAGTTAACCACGACACCAAACTGGCTACACCAAACCACGAGACCAAAGAGTTGGGCCTGGGTTACTTGGACCCAAGTCACTTCCCCAGCAGCCACAGCAGCTGTGGGGAATGAGCTTTTTAAAAAGGGAAAGAAGAAGAAGAGTTTGGATTTATACCCGGCCCTTCACTACCCAAGGGAGTCTCAGAGTGGCTTACAAACTCCTTTCCCTTCCCCTCCCCACAGCAGACACCCTGTGAGGTAAGGTGGGGCTGAGAGAGCTCTGACAGAAACTGCTCTTTTTCAAGAACAGCTCTTATCAGAACTACGGCTTGCCCAAGGTCATCCAGCAGCTGCAAGTGGAGGAGGAGTGGGGAATCAAACTCGGTTCTCCCAGATTAGAGTCCGTGCACTTAACCACTACACCAAACTGGCTCTCTTATACCCAGAATTAAACTTTGTTGGTCTTAAAGATGCCACTGGACTCAGACTTTGTTCTATTGCTACATAGGTTGCCAACTCTAGGTTGGAAAATTCCTGGAAATTGGGGAGGGGGCTGTAGAGCCTGAGGGGAGTGGGGTTTGGGGAGTGGAGGGACCGCAGTGGAGTGCCACGCCACAAAGTCCAACCTCCAGAGCAGCCGTTTTGTCCAGGGGAACTGATCTCTGCAGCCTGGAGATCCGTGTTCATTCCAGGAGAACTTCAGGCCCCACCTGGAGGTTGGCAATGCAAAGTCTGCAAGGTTATGGGGGGCAGCTGACTCTATAGGGCCACGAGGCAAAGGTTCTAATCCAGGGGTGTCGAACTCATTTGTTATGCGTGCCGGATCTGACATAAATGAGACCTTGTAGGGCCGGGCCACGTGTGTCATAAAAGCTAATGCCAGGTAGTGGAGATATAAACTTTATAAATGACACAGACAAACATGATTAAAGATTTTTTAAACTTTAAATAACACATTTCCAGTGAGTTTGACACCCCTGTTAAAATCCTTCTCTTTATGCGAAGAAAGTAAGAAACTTCTTTATTAGTTAATTTGTAGCCAGAAACTGACTGAAGAAGGGTGGGAAGCAGCCTGGGAAATCCTTCAGAGCTGCTCACAGAAATCGAAGAAGACCCAATTCACATCCTTCTAACTGAGAACCACCCCTGGCCATTATTGCCCACGTGTGGAGGCAAATCCCTTTGTCTGTGTGGTGACATCCGTTGCCCTGGAAACAGAGTGAAAGGTGGTTCAGTGTTAATACCTGGAGGAGCCAGGAGGAGGACTACTGTTCATCATCCGTGGTGCCACTCAGCCAGTTGGAGTTCCCATCCATTGCATCCGCGTGATTCATCCACACACATTCTGGCTGGTGCTTGGAGGTGCTATGGAAGCTACACGGCTGTGGGTGGCTGTGGATCTATGGCCCCAGTCACATGGGCCAGATAACGCAGGGTGTGTGTGTGGCTGTTTGCCCTGGAGTAAAATAAAGCGCGGGAGCCCGATCACATGGTTCCCCCGAGTCTTCGCGCTTAGGCTGTTAGCTGGCGATCACACGGCGATGCTGGAGTGTGGCAAAGAAGCAACGGGGCAAGTGTTTCGCATTTGTGCACATGCGCAGTTCCACGGAGCAGCACTGCTGTCAGTTACATGTTTGTGCGCATGCGCTTAAAAAACATCCAGTTTGCGACGGGACGTGGACGGGTGCCGGATGCCATGGGATACTAGCGCTCCCACGATCAGACGCTCACCCCTGCCCGCGTTTCCCAGATACTAGTGCACTTTCCGAGGTAGTTTTTTACTGTGCATCTTCGGTGGGACGCCATGGGTTGGCCAAGGGTGCGCTACGCTTCCCAGATGTTGTGGTGTGATCACGCCCCGAAAATCCACCTGACATTCGTGCCTTTAGCGCGGCAAAACCTCCGTGTGAACGGGGCCTATGAGCCCCACCGTTCAAAAGAAGGGGAAACAGATTCCATCTCTTTTCCCACAGGGAGAGAGTTGTCGTCCCCATTCCTGGCAACCTCAGAGGTATAACACAGAAAGATGGAGTACAGAGAGCACTCCATCTTTATGTGTTATACCTCTGAGGATGCCAGTCACAGCTACTGGCAAAACGTCAGGTCCTACAGCACTAAGACCACAGCCACACAGCCCGGAAAATCTACAGCAACTAATGAACTCCGGCCGTGAAAGCCTTCGACAACATAATGCTGGATATTTTGGCTGAGGAAGCCTTTGTTATTTGGGACTGATTTATAGGTAGATTAAAGAGATGGAAAGGTTGAATGGCATACTTCATAAAGAAAAGCATATGGCCCTCATTCTACAGCAATTACACTGGCTTCCAATCTGCTCCCAAGCCCAGTTCAAGGTGTTGTTTTTGTCCTTTAAAGCCCTACGTGGGTTGGGACCCCAGGGGTATCAGGAGGGCCGTCTTCTCCCCGGTGTCCCTGCCCAGGAATTAAGGTCTCGGGGAGGGGGCCCTCCGGATTGTCCCGCCAGTCAAGGAAGCTCACTTGGTGGGCACAAAGAGAGCTTCTTTCTGGGGGCAGCCCCACGATTACGGAACCGCCACCCCCTGGAGGTGCCCCTGGCCCCCTTCACTGTCCGTCTTCAGTTGAAGACAGTTTTATTTAAGACTGCCTTTGACTAATTTAGTTTTTATTTGCATTTTTAAACTGGGACCATTTATGTATTTTTGTCATGGTTGTTCTATTCATACAGTTTTATTGCATTTTAAATAATCATTTTTTAATATTAGAACAAAGTTTGAGTCCAAGAGGCACCTTTACGACCAACAAAGTTTAATTCTGGGTATACGCTTCCGTGTGTGTGCACACTTCTTCAGATTTATATTGTAAGCCGTCCTGAGTTCTGGATGGGGGCAAGGAGGCTAATTGATATTTTAAATAAATAAAAAACAGTTTATTCTTGAGCATGGTTTTCCCTCATAGGAGGCCCTCGGTCGGGGAAGGGACACTCCAGCTCCTGAACAGGTGACAGAACCTTCATGAAGAAGAATCTACTTTGAAATGGCTCAGGAGTCCAGAAGGATGTGCAATGTTAGAAGGTTCGCTTAAAAGGTTCCCTTTTAGAGCATTCAGATCTAAGGCAGTTATTTCTGGGTCTGAACCTACTGAATTGTCTTTCTACAAAGCCTTTGTGTCCCTGAAGGTTTTCAGTGGTTTCCCTTTACTTAGGCGTCCATTCACGCCCATACATAATGCTTCACAATTGCTGCGTTGTGAAGACATAGTTGTGGTCAGCACCAGTGTTCCCTCTAAGCTGAGTTAGTGTGAGCTAGCTCACACTAACTCAGCTTAGAGGGAACATTGGTTCAGCACTAAGAGGTGCTCTTCTGTCCCGTCAGTCTGGCTGACATCCACTGCCCTAATGTGTGTCCTGAAATGTTCCCCCTAAGCTGTGGAGTCCTGTGAGCCAAAATTCTACTTTGTGAGCTACTGGCATTAAAGTCATGAGTGAGTGATTGCTCTGGAGCCCCATCCTTCCTGAGCCAAGACAAAAATGTGTGAGCTGGATGCTAAAAAACTGTGAGCTAGCTCACACTAACTCAGCTTAGAGGGAACACTGGTCCTGAGAGGCCAAACTAGGCCTGACGGCATCCTTGTGTCTGCCACAAGGGGCACCAAATTGTTTTTACAAGCCGTGGGGACCTGATCCTGACGGGGCCCACAATGCAGCAGGCTGAGGCACTGCTGTCCCCCAACAAGGGGGTTGCTCGGTTGTTATGGCACTTGAAAAGAGCACCTGAGCGAGAGCGCCTACAGTAACAGATGATTGTTTTTGTATCGTATCTGTTGTTGCTGACCTCCTGAGGTCCCACCGGCTCAGGAGAAAGGCCACTTATATAAAGACCCTAAATAGCTGATGTTGTGTCTGCTGACCACCACCAGGGGCCAGCGAATACTCCTGAGCTTGAATCTGTACAAACAATAGGGGCTAGGCTCCTAGTCTCTTTACTTGGGAACCAATAGGACCGTGGCGGGAGATTTGAACCCACCAATGGGACCAAGGGGGTGTCCCCCAGGTGTGTATATAGTTGGCCACCCGGCCAGTATTCTGTGTTCTTGTTGTGTACTAGTAAACCATGCCGATCAGTGCATCCGTATCTGTGGTTTCTACATGCGTCTAACCCACTACACTTCAGCTAAATAAATCCTTGTCTTAATTAGAACGTCAGCTCTCCACTGTTCTAATTGCTCGCCCTCCAGACTTCGCAAAGGTGCAAATGACCTGCGGAAAGCATAAGGAGACTGTGAAGGCGTCACAGATCTGTCAGCATTACCTCGCCCCCGATCTGTGCTGATCTTTGTTTGAAAAGTGCGGGGTAGGCTTGTGGGCTCAGGCGCTGATTTGATTGCCTCCTTTCCCTCCGGGGAGAGGCGTTTATAGCCTATTGACTGTTTGTAGCCTGACAGTTAAGAAATGATGGCGATTGGAAATTGGACCAAATGTGCCATTTCTGGAGTTACAAATGGGAACCGTTTAAAGCTGGGAACATCTCGCCCCCCCCCCGCCCTTTTCTAAAGGTCAGCCTATTTCTGCAGAAACATTAAGCCAGATGTTGAAGTGCAGCGAGACCATTAAGGAAGGCTACATTGAGGATGCCTCGTTATAGCCCTCCTAATAGATGATGTCAGTCATAATTAGCGGCGCACATAAATCCCATCAGTAGAAAACAAGATCAGTGCCACGGGGAGCCTGACTGTGCAGAACGCCACTTCAGCCAAGCCGGAGGAGGAGTCTCCGTTCTCAGGTATTTGCAGATTACAAGAACTACTGAGAGACAATGACTGAAGCCAGAAAAGCTGCCTTGGCTGTTATTTCTCCTCTTAGGAGGGCTGTGCGATGGGCAAAGAACAGGGTTCTCGAGACCAGAGACCAACAGAGGTGGTTTGCCCGCCCTTGCATTCCTCTGCACGGCCACCCTGGACTTCCTTGCCCATCTCCCATCCAAGGAATAACCTGGGCCGACCCTGCTTAGATTCTGAGATCTGATGAGATTGAGCTGACCTGAGCTATCCAGGCCAGGGCTCTCTCTCTTTGGAGGAAGGCTGCTATGAAAACAAGGCTTCCGTCAGCCTGGACCTGGCCACTTGGGGAGCCAGTATGGTGCAGTGGGAGAACTGGGTTTGTTTCCCCACTCCTCCACATGCAGCTGCTGGTGTGACCTTGGGTCAGTCACAGTTCTCTCAGAGTTGTTCTGGAAAGAGCAGTCCTCAAGAGAGCTCTCTCAGCCCCACCTACCTCACAGAGTGTCTGTTGTGGGGAGGGGAAGGGAAAGGAGTTTGTAAGCCACCCTGAGACTCCTTTGGGTAGTGAAGGGCGGGGAATAAATCCAATCTCCTCCTCCTCTTCTTCTTCACTGCTGTTGTGCATAGGAGATAGGGCTGCCGGACTCTAGGTGGGACCTGAAGATCTCCCAGAATTACAACAGTTCTTCAGACTCCAGAGACCGGTTCCCCTGGAGAAAATGGCTGCTTTGGATGGTAGTCGCTGCTGAGATCCCTCCTGTTTCCAAAGCCCACCCTCCCCAGGCTCCACCCCCAAAATTTGGGATTTTCTCAAGCCAGAGTTTGCAACCCTAGGAAGCAGGTCAGCTTCAAGCAGGTTCTCTGGCCAAGCCACCCAAACGACTGCTGAGGGGACCACAGTGGGAAGGTTACTCGTGCGCCCCCAGGAGGTCTCAGTTTGCTCCTAACCGTCAGCTGCATGGGAGGTCTCTGCAGGGGTCATTTCCTGCAGGAGCGCACAGGAGCGGAGCTCCGGCAGTAAAGAGCCCAGGGGGCGGGCACATGCAACAAGCCCCACCCCCTGCTCCCAGCAGCCCTCAGTCAGAGCAAGAAGCAGCCAGGTAGGTTGCAGAGCCAACAGATCCAAAACAGTCCAGTGGCACCTTTAAGACCAAGTTTTATTCAGGTACAAGCTCTCCCTCCTCTGTGAGGACAGATCTGCACGTTCCCCCCCCAATAGCTAGCAATCCAAAACCGTCCAGTGGAGCCGGAGCAGTGGGTGTTGCCTTCTGACACACTTCTGGTGATGTCAGGGGGTGTGGCATATGCAAATAAGTTATGCTAATGAGCTCCTGCACCTCTTTTTCTACAAAATGACCCCTGGGTCTCTGGCATCCCCTCCTGGGCTTACACTGCTCCTGATTGGGGGCAAACCAAGCCCCTCTGCTGGTGGTTGTCTTGGGCCTGCCTGGTGGTGGCCCAGGCGGGAATAGGTCACCTTGCTTGGTGGTGGCGGATGGTGCGGTGAAGTCACAGCTGACTGTCAGGTAGCCCTGTCATAGATCTGGAATGTGGGGGGGGGGTTTCCTCCTCCTCGTTCTCAGCTCTCTTGAGCTCATCAACTGTTTGCTATCTTATGCTTGACCTTGTGGAGGCTCCAGCTGCAGTTTACTCGGCTGGGAATGTTAACAGCATTTCTGATTTGCCCGCTTGCTTTGTCCCCGTGTGCGAGATATATCTATTGGTTTAGGCTTACAGGGGGGATGTTTGATTTTACTATAAGTCAGAGGCCCTAGTACTGACAGCCATTCCTGACACAAGCTGTACACGTGTTCTTTAGTACTGGATCCACTAATAAACAGTTATCTTCTTATGGAGCCCTGTGTGGTGTGACCTGACTAAGGAGCCTGACACTGACTTATGCTGACACTTGATGGGGTTTTCAAGGCAAGAGACGTTCAGAGGTGGTTTTTGCCTTTGCCTGCCTCTGTGTAGCAACCTTGGAATTCCTTGGTGGTCTCCCATCCAAGTACTAACCAGGGGGCTACCTGGCTTAGCTCCCAAGATCTGACAAGATTGGCTTGATATAACAAAGTACCTTGAACCATCCCTGGTCAGCTGTGCCTTTAAATACTTTTAAATCGTTGCTTTGAGGTTATTTTATTGAGGGTTGGTTAACTTTGTTCTCTGGGTTGCTTCTTTTATATTGGTTGTCCTTCTAACGTTTTGTGTGTGTTCACCATGATTGTTTACGTTGAGTGGCAGGGTACAAAGATTTTAAATACATAACCAGGAATCCCAGCACTTAATGGGTAGTGTGGGCTCCATCCCAAACTGGTCATGGGCTGCCTTCTGCCCAGTTGTTTTAGGATGTCCGCAGTTCCCAGGGTCAGGTGTGTTTGGCTGCACATTGTACAGGCCTGTAGCCAGGATTTCTTTGAGTTGGGGGGCATTTAAATTTCTTAGGGGGTTAATCAAATTAAAAGGAATTCCCGGCTCCTTTCCTGCTCGGGGGCCCTGGGCTGGATGGGAAGTCATGGGGAAGCCTTGCCAGTAAGTCAGGGGGCCTCGCCCCGAAATGCCCCACTGCAGCTACGGGCCTGGCTTTGTAGGAAAAGTTGGAGAATGAAAAACAAACTCTTGTGGTGGGAAGCTTGTTTGTGATTGCTGATTTTATCGCTGGGGAACCTTTGATAAGTTTCTGACAACCTTTAATGCTCTGCTGGAATAGTGTTTGTAAAGCATTAGCCAAAGGCAAGTCAATCTCTCAGCCTCACCTGTCTGTGTCAGGAGAGATCAGAAAAGTGATGATAATTAATCAGCCCAGTTAATTGGATCATGCATGCATAACAGAAACTTACCAAGGAACCATAATGGTCCATGTGGGTTCAGGTCAATACATCTGAGAAAGAAACAAACACTCGCTGACAGGTTTTGTGTCCCACTCGTTAACTCTCGGGTTCTTGGGAAGGGGTGGGCCATATCTATTTAGTTGTACTTAAAATCGGAATCCCTTTTATGCAGGACAAAGGACAGAAGCTTTATAACCCTGACCGGCAATGGGGGGACTTCTCCCAGGATAAAGGATAAAGAAGCAGAGGGTCTCGATCCCAAGCGGAATGCCCACCCAGCATCTCCACTGGAAATGTTTTTATTACAAGTGAGGGATCTGCAAGGACTCATGGTGGAGCATCTCATTTTGCCCGGCATCCCCTCCCACACTCTTTCCTTTCCCCCTCCCCTGAAAAACTCCCAGTGCCTCTCCCCCTTTCCTGCCCCCTTCTCTCCTTCCCACTCATCAGCCAACTTACCTGTATTTGCCCTCCTGTCTTCACCTCTCTCTTCCCTACCCGGCAGCCTCTCCCTGGGAAAAGTCTGGCTGAGTTGTGAAGTGGCCAGCAGTGTAAGGCTGGGCCCAGTTGCAAGGCACCCTCTGGTGCTGGCCTGGTCCTGGCCCAGTTGTGCAGTGGTCTCTGCTGGGCCCAGTGATGTGGTGGCTGGCTCTGGGCTAGCTTGGGCTGGGCTGCATTGGATACTTAGTCGGAAGAAAGAGACTGACATAGGTAACTGGTATAAACTAAGGGCAGCCTTATTAAATCAAGTCAACAGGTTAACTATAACTGGCAAGGGCTGCAACATGTGTCCAGCAATGGGATCCCCTGATCCTTATCCAGACCATAAAGGGGGTAACCACCATAGCCTCTGGCACAAGCCAACCAAACATGGCCTTTGCCAGGCGGCAAACTTGCCAACACCTTGCCATGAGCCCACCACTTCTGGCCACAGAGCACGAAGGGAGACCCATGCCCGAGGTGTATAACAGGCCACCTGCAGTCCCCATCCGAGGTCCATACCGAGGAATGGTTCATGCAAAGTGCACCAACCCCCCAGACAATGGCCCAGTTAGCTTCGACCTGCCAAGCTGCCATAGATCTATCGCTTGGTGTTCCCCCATATAACAGAAAACAGGCCAGATTTCTGCCACCAACAAGGGTCAAGCCTCTGCTTTGGCTCTTGGCCCCAAACAGCGGCCAACAATCTGCCTCAGCCCTTGCCGAAAATCTTCCAGAAATATCCTATTCCTGATATCATAAAGGCGCACACCATCAGCTCGATACAAATGGGCACACTCCTTCATAATGCCAGGGTGCGGAATTACAAAACGGAAGCCACCCCACATGGCATTCCCCAACTCCCCGTTGGCTTTTTTGTGCGCCCGGTCTATGGCATGAGGGTCACATGCCCATTTCCACACCCGGCGGGGCAAAATGTCTGACCATTTCAGGCGGACATTGGGCCACCCTGCCACAATGTCCCGCATGTCATCCTGCGCCTGAGGGATCACTGCCTTCCCCTTGACCATCCCTAAGTCATTACCACCCGGGTGAATGACCAGGATGTTAGGAGGGGGTCCATCCCACTCAACAAATAACAGGGGCATGAGCCCAGTCCAGCGCAGGCCGCGGCTCTCAAGCCACTCAATGATGGTGCAGTCACTCAGGCCCAATTGGGAGCCCATCCCCAGTCTTTCTGCATGATGAGCTGCCCAAAAAACTAGGCTGTGCCCGGAAATGAGAATGTGAAGCCTCCATGCTGGATCCAACGAACCTAGAACCAAAGCAGCAACCAAACAATGTCATAAAGGAACACACATTAGGGCGCCACCAAGGCCCGGACATAGGTCTTATAAGCTGTCGAGTGCCACCGCCCAACCTTCTGGATGGCCTTGCTGGAGTAGCCCATGGCTGCAGTGGCGGATGCCGCACCGATCCTGAAGGAATGAGTGCCGAAACGCACGCCGGACAAACCCAAGCTAGCCAAGGCTCTCAATGTCACTGCCCAAAATTGATACTTGGTCAAAGGCGACTTGTCAATGTGTCGGAACAGGGGGCCATCCTCTGTGCCCCACCAATCCATATACTGGCGCAGGGCCCTAAAAGGACAGAGGTCCCCCTCCACACAAACACCCAAGGCGATCTCGCTCCCTTTACCTTTCTGATCGGTTTTGGATGGCCTCACGCGGATCAAAATCCCCTCACCTTGAAAAGAGACATCTCCCCACTGCAGTGCCCTCCTCAAGGGGTCAAGCCTGGATTGCTGAACCAGCTCGATGACCCAAAAAGTGCCCCCAAAATGCAGTCAGCGCGACAGTGTGGAACAAGAGGATTTCAAAATCCAAACTGCAAACCTGGTCCCACGTGCTAAACAGACCCTTCAACACCCCAGGTGAAATGGGCTGCCTCAATTCCCAACGGGAGCTGGCCTCCCGTGCCCAACCCTCTAGCATTTTCCACAATCAAAAATCAGTAGTAAAGTCTGGGAAACCCCGGGCCTTGCTATGCAAAGCTAATCCTGGGAGCTGCGATCTGATAGATAGACTTGACAGCCAGGCCCATACCTTTTAGTATAATGGAAAATTGGAGCAGTTGGTCCATGGGTATCGGCCATACATCTTGTAGTCCTACCTGCCCCTTAAATGCCAGAAACTGTCAAATCGCACAGCCATAAGCCCTCTGTGTACTTAGTGCTAGAGCCAGCTCAATGGCCCAGTTAGCTTCGACCTGCCAAGCTGCCATAGATCTTGAGGCATCCTGGACGGGTGGGTATCTGCCTCCAGTTGGCGAAACCTCTCCATCTGTTTACGAGACAGAGCATCTGCCACCCCGTTATTCACCCCCGGGACATGCTTTGCGAGGAAAAGAACATTCAACTGCAAACAGTGCAATGTGAAAAGGTGAACTAGGCCCATAACTCTGGAAGAATTGGAGGTCAAGGAGTTGATGACTTGAACCACCGCCAAGTTGTCACACCAAAAGTGTACTGAGCTATTGACCAGCTGATCACCCCAGACCCATAAAGTCACCAAGATCAGAAAGGAGTCCAAAAATGTTAAATCCTGGCAAATGTCACTTTGGACCCAATCTTCAGGCCACTCGGCTGCACACCAATGACCCCTACGGAACCGGCCGCATCAGAGGTCACCCAAAGTCCTCCATGCAGTCTCAAGTCCTCCCTCAAAAAGGAGACCCTATTAAAGTCATCCAAAAACTTCTCCCAAACCAACAGATCTTCCCTCATACCCGCGCTAACCCTAACTCTGTGGTGCGGCTTCTGCAAACCAGACATTGCGCCACACAGCCTGCGCAGAAATGCCCTCCCCAGAGCCACCACCCGGCAAGCAAAATTCAAAGGCCTACCAGCTGTTGCAGCTCCAGAAATCCTCGGGCAGCAGGTGAAAAGCAGATTTGATATTGCACTTTGCCATTTCCTCCACCAGACCACACCGGGAGATCACCCACACAGCTTGGTCAAAAGAAGTATACCTGACAGAGCACAAGTGGTCTGGAACAGTGTCATTAACAGTCTCCCCTAGGAAAAGACAGGTGATGTATTAAACGATATTCTCCTGTGGCCTTCTTGGGAACCACCCCCAAAGGCGAGACCCTCAAAGTAGAAACCGGAGGGGATGGAAAGGGGCCTAAGCCCCTACCCTCCCTGCATTATTCGCAATCTTATCCTGGACCACCTGTTCCAGCCCTACAACAGACTCGAGGTTCTTTGCCATGAAGGCTGCCCTCACGCCTGTATAGGGGATCCTGAAACCAACAATGAAACCATCTAACAAATATGAACCATCTACAGAATTAGGGTGCAGGCCAAGCCACTTTTTAAGTTGAATCAGGTTTATGGGGCTGTGACCCCTTGCCCACCTTTTGGGGAGAGGTGCTACTCCCCCCAGGTCTCATGTTCCTAGTTCTCTGTTTCGCCCTGGAATATGCAGTGAATGCACGGGACCCCCCGCACAAGGGGGCACTCGTGCTTGAATTTACAGGGCTTGCACACACAAACCCCTTGAGATGCAAACTCCCAACAGAGTTGGGAACACCCTGCCCCCCCCGAGGTCAGATGCAGGAACCCCCAGCTGACCTCTGTGTGATGTGGCGACTGTCAGAGCGATCCCCCAAAGAGGGCTTGGCTGAAGACATCAACTGGAGCCACAGATGCTGATGCACCTGATCCCAAGGCAGGGCAGGGTTCACTGCTACACTCGTCCTAAACTCCTCATCATATTGTAGCCAAGTCCCCCCCCCAAAAAAAAATCCGTGTAAGCCCAGTACATGATATCACTATATTGGAAAAAGGGGGCAGCCTGAACAGGAAGAGTCCTCACCCCCCCCCCGCATAGGTCAAAAAGCCCGGTAGCCAATTGGCCCACAAGCGATCCACTCTATGCCGCTTCAGCCGCTCTTCAGCCCTCTCATCCAAATCATCTTTGGGTTTTTTTCTCAATATCCCTGAACAGTAATGTAAATACGTCCACAAAATTCCCTTTCAGAACCTTCCCTCTAGTCGCAAGAGTAAGATGTCACCCAGGGGCATACACACATCTCCCTGAGGCATAGCACTAAAGGGCACAGATCCCATAGAGGCCAGAGGAACAGCCCCATAACCCCATCCACCCCAAGGGGGTAGCTGCCCCAGAACCCATTCCCAAAGGCCAAGCCCCGGTGAAAGTAGGAGAAAGCACTCCCCACAGAGCGGTTGGGACCTGTGCGGGGCCCACTGGACTGCCGGCTTGGGTACCTGAAGCTGCCCCACTGTTAGTGCCCGCAGGGGCCCCTGATCCCCTACAAAGCTGCAAGACAGGCCAACACTGATTGGTTAAATTGAGAGGAGAGAGCCCGCCGAGGAGACCAGGGAAACTGCACCCTCCCCTGAGTGACCGTAACCCGATGTGCGTTTTCCAACACATCCAAGTGCTCCAAAAGCCTTGGGTGCTTGCTGCGAATCCTTAGCAGGACCCTTCCCCGAAGCCATTGTGCCCCACTGAAAAATTGTGTGGCAAAATGGTGCCTGCGCCCGCGGGTGCCCAACTGTGCCCAACCACCCGCGAAGCTGCCGCCCGCGATGCGACCCCCAACCAAGTAACTATCAAAAAGACCCAAGAAAAGGAGCAAAAGGTAAAGAACGGGAAGAAGGGGGAGGGGGGAACAAGGTGCACTTGGCCCTACGGGAGGAAACCCGCCGGATGGAAAGCTACTCCTAGACCCGTGCGCTAAACCACCCCTGAAGCCCCCACAGGAAACCAGATCCGTGCCGAATGAAAACCGCCTAGGCCTCAGTCGGACGAGCAGGAGAACGATCTTTACTGTTGACCGATTTCTAACAAACTGCCCCGAGGGGAGGGAGCGCAACAGTAAGAAAGGCAAGGCGCCTCCCACCACCAGATACCGGTATGGGCGGGAAACGCTGCCGCCAGTCGCCCTCCTCCCCAGCCTGCCAAGTAGGCCCCCCTTCCCCACGCAGCTCCTTGGGCTGCCGCCTGGTGGGGCGTTATTGTGTGGTGGCTGCCACCTCTCAGGCCAGCAACGTTGTGTGGCTAGTGAGCTCCTGGTAGTCACTCCTGGGCCTGTTCCCGTGTGGTCTCCTCCATCAGGGGTCGTGACCGTGGAGGACAGCGAGACCCTTTCTAGGGCTTTGTCAAAGTAGTCCTCTTCTGCTCCATCGCAGCAGCTTTGCTTTACAGAAAACAAGGCTTGGAAAGCTTGGTCAGTCTCATTGTGGTTGCTTAGCAACCCCCAATCGCTTAGCAATTCCCTGGGCATTCTTTTCTTCAAGCTATGGACATTGTTTCTGTTACTGGGTGGAGTTTTAATCTTTTTTTGGGGGGAGGGGGAGGGTTTAAATTTCAGATTTCTCTGCAACACTGGGACTTCCTTCAGGTTTGTAGAGAAATCCCCCTGGTCTGTCCCTAGATCTATTTTGTGTCTCTACGGATTGTATCCTCTGTGGTGCAGTTCAGAAACAGATATATTGATTTTGTAGAGGCTCAGGCAGTGCCTGATGTGGAAGACCTTTCCTTGAGACCCTGGAGAGTGGCTGCCATTCGGAATAGACGCTATGGACCTTGACAGACCAGTGGCCCCCCTGACTCAGGTGTTCGTGTGTTCAGTACACTACCTGCAAACCCACCCTGTTATTCAAGTCCAACCTGACTCACAGTCCTGATCCAGGTCTTTAAGTGACACTCGTTGTAAACTGGATGCTTACACAAAGGAAAACAGGACAGCCTGGAAAACCCTGCTATAACCGGGGTATCCTGTTCCCCACCAGACCTAACGCCTTTTTGCTTGGTGGGCAGGATGGGGCCGGCTGCCGTTCTGCTGCATTGGATCCACTTTTTAAAGCCCTTGGTATCGATCGGGTTGTAGAAACTCTTTGTGGCACGGATTTTAATTGTTCGGGACGTAATTGCGGCTGCTGTCATGGATTGTGTCGGTAGTGGAATTTAATAGTTACATGCCGTTCTTTCCTCCGTCTTATGGGGATTGAGGGGGTTATAAATCAAACAAATAAATAAGGAAGGCAAGGGAAGGGAAGGGAAGGGAAGGGAGGGATTTTGTATTCTAGGAACGTGGAAAGAGCCGCAGGTTGGCTGACAGGTTCTGTGTCGGGTGATCTGCAGGATGCAAAGTTCCGTGCACAGCAGCAGATGGCAAAATAATAAGGAGCTCAGGAAGGCGGGCGGCAGAGGGAACGGCGGGTCCAAGACTGGTAGGAATTAGAATCCCCGGTAGCGGCGGCTGCCTTTGGTAAAAGTGACAGAAAACTCCACATATCTTTGCTTTACCTTGGGTTACCTTTAAAAACCTTACTGCTAACAGAGGGCTATCTTGATGGCGTAGGGTTAGATCCATTCATTTACTGCATTTTTCTTCTGCCTGTCCTCCGAGGAGCTCAGGGAAACGTACGTTGTCCTCGTGTGTCTCTATTGCCTGCAATACAGTGGAAGGTTCTGCTTCCCTGCTTCGATATTTGTGTGTGTCGATTTAGTATCACGGGGTGGAGTCCCTGCTCAGTTAGTTCTGTTAGTTAGTTAGACTTGTAGGCTGTAGGAACTCCCCATCCTGACCTGGACCAGGCTAGCCACATTTCATCAGTGTTTGGAAGGAAAGCAAGGCCAGTCCTGGTTACTACTTGGATGGGAGACCACCAAGGAAGTCCAAGGTTGCAATGCAGAGCTGGGCAATGTCTCTTTGAATGTCTCTTGCCCTGAAAAGGAGGAGGAGGAGGGATTGGATTTATACCCCACCTTTCATTACCCAAAGGAGTCTCAGAGTGGCTTACAAACTCCTTTCCCTTCCCCTCCCCACAACAGACACCTTGTGAGGTAGGTGGGGCTGAGAGAGCTCTCTCGAGGACTGCTCTTTCCATAACCGCTCTGAGGGAACTGTGACTGACCCAAGGTCACACCAGCAGCTGCATGTGGAGGAGTGGGGAAATCAAACCCGGTTCTCCCAGATTAGAGTCCGCGCTCCTAACCACGACACATAAGTTGGCTGTGACTTGACAGCACTTTCCACTAACGTGAACTTCCGTGTCCTGAGTCCAGTTGCTCCCATCCCTGGCTAATAAATGGATGTGGTTTTGAAAGCACCCGTCTCTGCTTGTGTGAACCGAAGAGCCAGCCGCGTGCCCTCTTCCTGACTTGCAAGCAGAAGGGGTCATCACAGCTCCCTCCTCCATTTTGCACTCATACCAGTCCGGGGAGGCTTAGGCAGGGCCACGAGACCAGGGTCACCCAAAGAGCTCCGTGGCAAAGTAGGAGTTGAACGTGGTCTCGGTCCAGTGACTGAGCCACTGCATCACTGCAGTTCCCATCCCTGGTTCTTATGGCATGCAGTGAATGCCCATCAGTGAGAGCTGCAAAAGGGTGGGTGAGGTGCCAAGGAAGGGCAAGGCAATTGGTGGTCAGTGGCCTTCCCTTTCAGGACATTTTGGACTGTAAAGCAGAAACCACGCAGGCACAAAGGGGCAGGCAATGGCAAAACACCTCTGAACATCTCTTGCCTTGAAAACCCTACGGGGTCCCCGTAAGTCAACTGAAATTCAGTGGCACTTTCCACCACCATGTATAGATGAAAGGAAGGCTGGCAAAGGAGACACCCTACCCCTTATTTATAAATAAATAAATAAATAAATAAATAAATAAATAAATAAAGGCAGGATGAGGGCACCTCTTCAGAGCTTCCTGACTGGGAAGTAGACTGCCCCCCTTTAAGGCCGTCTTATGACTGGTCTTCTCCCCTCTAACCCTACTGGCTATCTTTGCCTCCCACCCTCCCCAGCTGCCTATTCGTCTCACATCTAAGCCTTCTTTGACCCAATAGGTTCCTTCGCTCCCCAAAGCAGTGCTCCTCTGTCCCCTGTCATGGCTGGACTGAGGGACTCTCAGATCTCCTTGCCGTGCCATTATTCACCTTGAGCAGCTGCTGAACAGCTATTTCATTGTGCTGGGTTCCTGAGACTGGTGGTCTTAAGGGACTTCAGTGTCCGTCTGGATGCTGCCGCCTCCTCACAAGCTTTGGACCTGGTGTTTTCCAGGGCAGCACTAGGACTCTCCCAGATTGTTTCAGGTCCCATACATCAAGCAGGCCACACACTGGACCTGAACTTTGGCATGAGGGTGAATATTGATCTGATTGCAAATGAGGAACTGCCGTGGTCAGATCACTTTACCTGAAAGCTCGGATGACTATCCCAACCCCGCCCCCCTCTAGGCGGTAAGCTAGGGTTGCCAAGTAGTACTCACCTCCGGAGCAGGGGACTCCTGGGTGGATTCCGGAGCGTGCGCACACGCACCGCATGTACATCACTAAGAAGTGACGTTATGATGCCGGGCACACTGGGGGCGGGGCCACGACCATCCAAGGGGAAACCATAGAGTTTCCCCTTGGATGGTCGTGTCCCTGCCCCCAATGTCCCCGGCATAATAACGTCCCTTCCTAGTGACGTGCACGCCGGGGGTGGGGTTCCCCCTGGGGCCCGATTCCGCGGCGGCGGAAATCGGGCCTCCAAAGTGGGGGTTCACCCGCCCCCACTTGGCAGCCCTAAGGCAAGCGGAGGTATGCTTGCCTGCAGAGACTAATGGACCTGATTGGGTTTCAGAATGTTCTGTGTGATCTGATGCCTTCCAGGATCTCGTTAGATGAGCTGATAGAGGATTGGAACTCCCGTCTCTCTGAAGCCATTGATGAGATTCCCCCCCCCCATGTTCTTTCCACTCCCAGGCTAGATTGCCCCCCTGGCACATGTCAGAACTTGGCGGGATGAAAGAGGAGCTGAGATGGTGAGAATTTGGTGGTGACCTCATGATGAAGCCGCAACAGCATCTTATGGGGCATTTATGAAATCCTATGAGATGGCGGTGAAGGCTGTGAAGAAAAGGTTCTACTCAGCCTCCATCATATCCATTAGCTCTCGCCCAGCACAATTGTTCGGGGTGATCAGGTTGTTAACATCTCTCAAAGGGAGAACCCAAAATATTAGGAATTCGGCTATTAGCTGTGAGGCTTTTCGCGAGCTTTTTTTGTGGATAAAGTCTTGTCGCTCCACCATGACCTCCCCACCAATGTTGAGAACAGAAAAGGAACTGGAGGACCCTTGGCCGTCTTTGGATTTGGTCTTTGATCGCTTCAGCCAGCTCTCCCGAGCCGATGTCGACAGGATCCTGGGTGCTGTCAGGCCAACCACATGCCTCCTAGACCCATGTCCCTCATGGCTGGTGAAAGACAGCAGTGAGAGAAGAAGAAGAAGAAGACGAAGATTGGATTTGTACCCCACCCTTCACTACCCAAAAGAGTCTCAGAGCGGTTTACAAACTGCTTTCCCTTTCCCCCCCTTCCCCTTTGAGGTAGGTGGGGCTGAGAGAGCTCTGATAGAAACTGCTCTTTTTCAAGAACAGCTCTGACAAAACTATGGCTTGCCCAAGGTTATCCAGCAGGTGCAAGTGGAGGAGTGGGGAATCAAACCCGGTCCCAGATTAGAGTCTGCGCTCTTAACCGCTATACCAAACTGGCTCTGAGGATATGGGGTCCCCTGGTAGAGGATATGGGGTACCCTGGTAGACATTATTTATTTATTTATTTAATTCGATTTATACTCCGCCCTCCCCGCTGCGCGGGCTCAGGGCAGCTTACAAGGGCATACGCCAATATAAAACATATTTAAAAAACCAGTTTAAAACCATCACTATACAGATAACATTACAACCCATTATTACTAATAAAGTGCTCTAGATGTTATCTCAAGATGACGTGATTCACTGCTCTATTGCTAGTATTACTCGTACTCTGTTCCTCAATGTCATCTGCTCCAGGGAGACACAGATATTCCCTTTTCCAGGGCCAGGCAAGATGGAACAAAATGATGGTGGTAGTGGCGGTTCCTACTCGTACGCCTGGTGGAAGAGCTCCGTCTTACAGGCCCTGCGGAACTGTACAAGGTCCCGCAGGGCCCGGATCTCCACCGGGAGCTCATTCCACCAGGTAGGAGCCAGCACCGAAAAAGCCCTGGCCCTGGTTGCGGCGAGTCTGGCCTCTCTGGGACCTGGGGTTACCAGAAGATGTTGCGTCCCGGACCGAAGTGCTTGTGGGGGAACATATGAGGAAAGACGGTCCCTTAGGTAAGCTGGACCCAGACCATATAGGGCTTTAAAGGTAAGAACCAGCACTTTGAAGCGAATCCGGTATGCTATTGGCAACCAGTGCAGCGCTTTCAGCACAGGCTGGATGTGGTCCCTAGGAGCACTCCCAAACTCCTAACCTCCGGCATTGGCACCAGAGGCACCCCATCGAAGGTCGGGAGAGGGAGCCCTAACCCCAAACCACCGCGACTCAGGCCCAGGACCTCAGTCTTCACCGGGTTTAACTTCAGCCTGCTCAGTCGGAGCCAACCAGCCACGGCCTGTAGTGCCCAGTGCAGATCTTCAGGGACAGAGCTCGACCGGCCGCCCAACATCAGATAGAGCTGGGTGTCATCAGCATATTGGTGACACCCAAGCCCATGCCTCCGGGCAATCTGGGCAAGGGGGCGCATGTAGATGTTAAACAATAACGGGGAAAGAACAGCCCCCTGAGGCACCCCACACACAAGAGGGTGTCTCCGGGACTGCTGCTCCCCGATCACCACCCTTTGTCCCTGACCCTGGAGAAAAGGGGTAAGCCATTGAAGGGCGAGCCCCTGAATCCCCACGTCGGCGAGGCGGCAGGTCAGCAGCTGGTGGTTGACCATATCAAATGCAGCCGACAGATCTAACAACAACAGCGCCGCCACACCACCTCGATCCAGATGCCGTCGGAGGTCGTCAGTAAGGGCGACCAATGCAGTCTCCGTCCCATGCCCCGGGCGAAAGCCGGACTGGAAAGGATCTAGGGCGGAAGTGTTATCCAGAAAGCCCTGCAGCTGTATTGCCACCGCCCTCTCAATAAGTTTTCCCAAATAGGGCAAATTGGACACCGGCCGATAGTTGGCCAATTCGGCCGGGTCCAAGGTAGATTTTTTCAAGAGAGGGCGGACCATCGCTTCCTTAAGTGCCTCCGGGAACCGTCCCTCGATCTGGGGGTCTACCCAGAGGGGTTGAAGGAGGCTGTGGTCATATCACTCTTGAAAAAGCCAGTAAGCTCGTCACTTGATCAAAGAAGGAAACAAGGTTGGTCTGGCAGGAACTGTTGGGGACAAGTCTGTGTTGGATCTCCAAGTTGTCCTTTAGATGCTTGCAGATCAATCCCTTTAAAATCTGCTCCAGTATCTTCCCTGGGACAGAGGTCAGACTGACTGGCCTGTCGTTTCCTGGGTCATCCTTCCTCCCTTTTTGGGAAAATGGGGATAACATCTGCCCTCTTCCCATCTTACGGCTCAAAGGAACATGAAGATGGAAGATGATGGACAAAGATTCATGATAACTCTGAGTTGGACTACCTGTTGCCCTCATCACATGAACAGAATGCGTGAATAGAAGGCAGAAGCCATGAACAGACAAGATCCAGATATTGAGCTCCTAGGGAAAGGCCATGGCTTAGTTGCAGAGCATCTGCTTGCCATGCAGAAGGTCTCAGGTTCAACCTCCGACACCTCCAGCTGAAAGGACCAATCAGTAGGTGATGTGAAGGACCTCCGCCTGAGACCCTGGAGAGCTGCTGCTAGTCTGAGTAGACAAACCTGACCTTGAAGGACTAAGGGCCTGATTTAGAATAAGGTGGCTTCATGTGCATTTTTAAGGCTCCCAGGACATAAGGAGAGGAAGTTTGGAGGGGATCTTAGAGCTGCAACCTGCTTGTTTCTGGCCACTGTTCATCGAGGCTTATCTTATCTCTCCTTAAATGGCTGATTTCCCCTTGGGTTCAGAAGAGGAAGAGCAGAGACACTAAGCTGTTAAGAAGAGACAAACACAGATAAACAATGCATGGAGAAAAGCAACTCATGGTCCCCTTTCAGCTTTCTCTGCCTGTGGATGCGGAGCCTCTGGACTCCTCCACAGCCGTCACGGCCCATTAGACACGGTTCCTTTCACACACTGACTGTAACGTGTAGCTGGGCTCTCATTTGCCCATGTAAATCAACACCAGGAACGTGTGACTTAATCCTCTATTCCCTTCTCCTATTGCCCACAGCAATTAGAAATGTAACCCCCATAAATCCTGCTCAAACATAGAAGTACCCTGCATTCTTAGGCCCTTTCTGCACACTCCTTTTAATCCATGTTCACCGTGGTGTCCTCCAAGCAATTCTGCACTAAAATCGAGTTCAACCTTCTTTTTATTCCAGGCTTCCCACCCCCCATTCTGAACTACATCCCCTCCCTTCAGTGGCCAGCCCGGTTGCAGCCTGCTCTTGCCCCTGGTCATTTGGATGCTGCTTTGCCCTGGACTTAAACTGCCTTGACTCGAACGCTGAGAAAATCTGGAGTGGCAAGAAAATGTGGAAAGGACCAGAGTCTTTATCACCCATGTGATAAACTTTGCCATTTGTGATGTTACCCACTTACTTTTATCAGCAAGCAACATTATAAGTCTCTTCAGGTCCGATCTCTCTGGATAGCATGACAAAATATTCCCAAGATATCGTTCATGTTCTACTACAAATCTTGGACACCATATAACCACATGGGCTGTAGGTCCTCAATAGATTTCTGGTCACTAGGCAGACACGTTTGTTAGATGGGGTCCCATTATAACAACCTCTTAACATCGCCAATTGCAAAGCATCCAACTGTGCTTTGGTGAATGCGTTCCTGTGCTCGAAATTTAATAAATCAGTAAAATAAGATCGAAGGATTAAAAGGGACGATGCAAGGTGCCTGTATTTTGGACAGATGTGTAGTCTGGAAGAGGTATGAACGGAGAATTCTCTCATGCTGCCTCAGGCTTTCCTGAGAACTCTGAGCAAAATGAGAATGGCAGGACTGTTGGGGGCAAGGAGCCCTTTTCTGGGCACGGGGACCTGGCAAATGCCACTGCGTGCCATCCTGCGATGCCAGTTCTGGTCATTTGTGAGAAAGTTCTTTCCATTCTGAAGCTAGCAAGCATTTTTTTTTGGGGGGAATGGCTGTTGTAGTAGACATTTTCCTACTTGAAGCCAAGTGGTATATTCAAAAGTATCGCCACCGAAGCACAAATATTATCCATTTTCATTGCATAGAGCCTGAAAGTCAAATGTAGGAGAAAATCAAAGCTGAACCCTCACAGGCAGAGACGAACCAGAGCTTAGCTGTTTGCACATTCAGTAGTCTCCAAGGGGTGTCATACCAGATGTCTGATTTTTCTTCTTCTTTCCAATATGATGAACTTCTGTTATGGATCTGTGACACTGAACAGTGCCTAGGGCAGACGTAGCTCTTCCTCTGCAGGCTCATGCATCAAATTTTACAAATTGTTCAAAGGGAAGCAGAGTCGTTAAATGCCAATGCCTTTCCCTTCCAGTGAACCGGATAGGCATCATTCCAGAAGAAACAAGGAAATCTTTGTAAACAAGTGATGCCCTCTAGAATCTAGGCTTGTAGTAGCAAAACCTCATAGGGATATCTTGCTGGCATTTAGCACGCGTACAGGCTGGGTGCCTGGTATAACTTGGCACCATTTCACTAGGTTTGGCTCTCTGGTCAAGGCACCGAAGGTACTGCTTGAGGTGGCCTAATACGGAAGGTGCTGATCATGGGTCTCAGAACCTGGGTGCTCTGGTCATCAGTGGTGGGGGAAGTGTCTAATTTTTCCAATGTGCTGCTTGATTTGGACCTTCTTACGTTTCTTCTCTGAGGATGGGTGAGGGTCAAACTGCTGAGATAATTTCTGTGCCCCTTTTTGTTACATTAAGGGTGCTATATTTGTAAACAAAAATGGTAGCATAATAAGAGAGCTTGATGGGCCAGGCTAGTCTAGGGTTGCCAGTTTCCAGGTGGGGCCTGGGGATCTCCCGCTTTTACCACTGATCCCCAGCTGACAGAGATCAACTGCCCTGGAGAAAATGGCTGCTTTGAAGGGTGGACTCTATGGCATTGTACTATGTTGAGCCCCCTCCCTTCCCCAAACCCCGCCCTCTTCTGGCTCCACCCCCAAAGTCTCCAGGTATTTTCCAACCCAGACTTGGCAACCCTAGGCTAGTCCCAGTCTCATCAGGTCTTGGAAGCTAAGATTTGTTTAGATCAGAGCCAGTTTGGTGTAGTGGTTAGGAGGGCAGACTGTAATCTGGGAGAACAGGGTTTGATTCCCCACTCCTCCACATGCAGCCAGTTGGTATGACCTTGGGTCAGTCACAAGTTCTTTCAAAGCTGTTCTCTCAAGGGCAGTCCTCGAAAGAGCTCTCTCAGCCCCACCTACCTCACAGGGTGTCTGTTGTGGGGAGAGGAAGGGAAAGGAGATTGTGAGCCACTCTGAGACTCCTTCGGGTAGTGAAGGGTGCGGTATAAATCCAATCTCCTCCTCCTCCTCAGCTGGGAGACCACCAAGGAAGTCCAGGGTTGCCGCATGGAGGCAGGCAATGCCAAACCACCTCTGAATGCCTCTTGCTTGAAAGCCTCATGAGTTGGCTGCAAGCTGACGGCACTTTCCACCACCAATAAGAAAGCAGATTTTTTAAACTGTCAGTGCATCTGAGTGTTTCTTGAATTTGATACATTGTGCGTAGAGGGGAAACATTGGTTGAGAAACCAGTTTTGTTCTTGTATTATATTATGATTTATCCTGCACACTGTTTTGTGAATTGTTGTAAAAAGGTGCTATCAAATACTTCAAATAAATTAAAAAGGTAACATATAACACTTCAGAACCCCTTTATACAAAAAGTAATGTTCCAGAGAATATTAAACCCCTTTGGGGGAGTCAGAATTCCTAAACCATAGAACATATAATATGAATGTTTGCAAATAGATATTTGTTGCACAGGCCATGTCATGATCTGGGCTGTGCAAGCACGGCCTAGCAGGCCCAGGGAGCCTGGCTAGCAGTGGGAGGAGGCTGGGCCTACAAATCCCAGAAGGTCTTGGGAAGTTTGGGTGCCGATTTTGACCAATAGGGAAAAAGAGGGCTGGGGAACAAAAGAGCTGGTGCCATAACAGAAGTTGTTCTTTCTTCCCAGAGGGCAGAGCCAGAAGGAAGGCTGCTGCAGGGAAGAAACCCTCATCCTGAGGGAAGGGTGAGTAGTCTAAGGCCACTTGAGATAATGTTGTACGCACCGCTTATGAAACATTTTGTACTCTGCCACTGACTAACAGTCTAACTTAGTAGGTGCACTTAACACTTTCATGGTGAATATGTTAAGTGCCTTTGATTATTCTAATCACAGTAACTGAAATCACATATACTCAGATATTCACTTTGGTTCATTGCTTATATGCATCCTCGGTAAAATACTAAATGCTGTCAGGCAATCATACTACTTTGTGACCTTGCTTGTTCTTGCCAACTATAACTGCGCATGTTCCTGATGTCAGCTCGCTTGCGTTAGATGAAGAACACACCACTATGTACCCATATCTGCTACATTAGATAATTTTAGAATTCCATAGCCTGGGAAGAAGAAAGCCTATTGTTTAGCTGGAAGAGGTATATTTTTGCCTGAGAAAATCCAGCCCACAGGTTGGAACCCAATCAGAATGGTGTGATGAATATATGACAAAGTTTGATTGAACCAATAATTATGATTCATTTCTAACTGTCATAGGGGGTATAAAACTTTATGTCTCCCGTTGTAACCTCGGGGAAGAGCTGTGGGTACTCGAGGGTTCAAAACCTTGCTGTGCCTGTATTTCCCCCCCCCCTTTATTAATAAAGTTTTAGTCTGGATTCTCCTCTACAGGACTGCCATGTGCTTTCTCAAATTGGGCTGGGGGAGCACAACCTGTGATGGAACACATAGTGGTGTGTTCTTCATTGCATTTAAGCAATGAACCAAAGTGAATATCTGAATATATGTTCATAGTTGATTTCAGTTACTCTGATTAGAATCATCAAAGGCACTTAACATATGCACCATGAAAGTGTTAAGTGCACCTACTAAGCTAGACTGACAGTCAGTGGCAGAGTACAAAATGTTTCATAAGCGGTGCGTACAACAATAGTGAGCTAGGGACAGTATATATTTAGACACGTTAGGGCATTTGATTTCTTTTCACTCACTTACTGTTATTATTCTGCACCTTGTTGTTTGACCTCCTATAAAATAAACTATTTCCCTTGTTGTACTCTGCCTGGTCCTCACACCTATTATTCAGCCAAAAGGGAGGTCTGAAGGTCTTGGGAGGGTGGTCTGGGCCTTCTCAAGGGAGCCTGGAACCAGAGTGGTGGCAGCGTCAGGTGACACCCCACCTGAGCTATGACAGGCCACAACCCATCTTTCTCTCTCAGCCTCCTCTGGCACCTTGGATGTTCTTTCTGATGAGAGGGGCTGTGGCTCAGTGGCAGAGCATCTGCTTGGCATGCAGAAGGTCCCAGGTTCAATCCCTGGCATCTCCAGTTGAAAGGACCAGGCAGTATGTAATGTGAAAGACCTCCACCTGAGACCCTGGACCCTTGGGCTAGCCCGATCTCGTCAGATCTCAGAAGCTAAGCAGTGTTGGCCCTGGCTAGTATTTGGATGGGAGACCAGAGTCACGACACAGAGGCAGGCACTGGCAAATCACCTCTGAATGTCTCTTGCCTTGAAAATCCTGCAGGGTCTCCATAAGTCAGATGTTACTTGGCATTTTAAAAAAGTGGCTGCTACCACAAAACAACTGAGGCAGGAGGTATAGCCAGCTACCAAATAGCTGATGTAGAAGCTGGAGCCCATCAGAAGATGTGGGAAGCGAACTTCAGGACATGGAGGTGGCTGCAGTTTGTAGTTCAGTGCTTCTTCTGTAGTGTGGCTCTCATGGATACTTCAAATAGTTGTGATAAGGCCTATGGGTCTGGAAATAAGTTGCCATTTTGCTGAAGTTTTTAGAAGTGGCATTCATTAAAAAAATCACCAGATGTATGGCCAGGGATATCGGCATTCTCCAGAGATATGGCTCAAGTCCCCTGTTAGAAAGGAAGACAAAATTGCTCTTTCTGGAAGCAAACAGGTTTCTTAAAAAACAAAAAAGAAAATGGCATAAACCACTTGGTTCCCAGAGCAACTATCCTACAGAGCAGGATTATTCTATTCCTGGTTTACAGACATCTGTTTACTGTTCCTGTTGGGAATTCTGCGATTTAGACAGCCATCTGCTTCTTACTACAGCAGCTCAACAACAAAGGGAATTTTCTCCTCAGCGACCAAATAACGTATTTTGGCTAATGAAAAAGACATTGCTGTATTGCCACAAAGATGGGCTGTGATGGACACTGCAAACGTGCATCAGGTGTCCACCTGCAAGCAAGCAAAGGAAAGATACATTTACTGGTTTGTATGATCTGGTCATCCTTCCCCAAAAGAGGACTACCAGGGATAGTAGTAACCAGATACTTCCAGTCCATGTTAGGATTTAGAAATGAAAATGGTTGTACCAGCAGTACTCAGAGGAGCTGCTTCTGGCTCTTCGACATGACACTCGTGGCTCTTCCGGGTACCATCCTTCCATATAGTACCCATATAGGCTTGCCAACCTCCTGAGGGGGTCTGGAGATCTCCCAGAATTATAACTGATCTCCAAACTCAGTTTCCCTGGAGAAAATGGCTGCTTTGGAGGGTGCATTATATCCCAATGAGGTCCCTTCCCTTCCCCAAACCCTGCATTCCCTTGGGTTCCCATCCTAGAGATGGCAACCCTACCGACCCACCCCATGTTCCAGAAAAGTGGCCAAGGCCAGTAGCCAGTAGGGTTTGTGGTGGGCGGGGGGTCTGCACCTCAAAAGAGCTGCTGCCTTGGGGGGGGATTTACACTGCAAGCCTCCCTGAGCTGTGGGCCAGAGATGGATGTAAATGGTCCATCCTGTCCAACAGCCCCTACCCTTCTCCACAGCCACCCACGCTGTCATCCTAGCACCCAGTCGGCTGTCAGGAGGAGAACAAGGTGGCCACAGAGATGACACAATAAAACCACCACTCCCTGAATTCTCTGCAATATTGCTAGACTTCCGCTGCTGACTGAATAGCAGTCGAAAAACTCCATAGTGGCTTTTTCTACTGTCGGTTTGCGACCAAGCTTTAAATTCCAGGGTGGGGCTCTTCTTGTCCAAAATGTTCAGCTGCTCCTACCCCTGCTTCAAATGCCTTTTTAATGCTGGGTATAAGCACATCTGGAGCTGCGGTGGCTCAAGTGGTTAAGACGCTGAACTGCAGGCTGTGGAAGGTCAGTAGTTCAGCAGTTCAGGGCCCGGGTGCCGCAGGGTGGAGTGAGCTCCCATCTCTAGTTCCAGCTCCTGCCAACCTAGCAGGTCGAAAGCAAGAAATTGCATGTAGATAAATAGGTACCACTCCAGTGGGAAGGTAACAGTGTTCCGTGCACCTTGGTGTTCAGTCATGCCGGCCACATGACCACGGAAATGTCTTCGGACAGCGCTGGCTCTTCGGCTTTGAAATGGAGATGAGCACCGCAACCCTAGAGTCGGATTCGACTGGCTTTCGAGCAAGGGAAACCTTTACCTTTACTTTATAAGCACATGAAAGCTTATACCCTCAGTTCAAAGAAGTGTGCATGCACATGAAAGCTTATACCCAGAATTAAACGTCCTTGATCTTAAAGGACTCAAACTTTGTTCTAGTGCTTCAGACCAACATGGCTACCCACCTGAACCCTGCTTTAAAGGTCTGTTTGGCATTCCAAGTACCAAGGTAGGGAACCGTCACATGAGGGACATGCCAAAGTAAAAGTAAATGTAATCGTTTATTTCCAAACATGGTATTCTTCTAGCAGAAAGTATCCATATTGCTAAATCCCGTAAGGGTGACAAATTTGGCCTCTAGCAAAAACCATCCCCCAAATGGCCCAATTTATGTCCAATGGTACCAGCTTTTGTCTTTATTCCTGAGGATCTTCATTTTTGTGTGTGATACATGAAATTTTGAAGATGTCACCTATCATGTAAAAGATATTCTAGACCTCATTGTGCAGAGATAGGTTTGAAAACATGCCTACAATGGCTTAGCTGGTCCATATGCCTCTACAAGACCATGCCCTTTTAGCCTGGATTAAGGAATCTTGTAGAATTGCCAATTAATGTCTTTATATAAATAAGCAGCTGCCTTTGGAATCCTTTATATAATTCTGATCTTCCGGAGTCCATAAAGTATGAGCATCAAAAGTTTGATTTGCAGAGTTAATTGGTGAGGAGGGGAAGGGAGGAAGACTATTTCTTCAGACAACGCAATGAGCCTCCATTGTGTAAGCTCAGCCTTGGTTCTTGTGACCCAAACCCAACCCAACCTAATCTTGCAGGCCTGCTCCATGAGGAGGGACACTGACCTTGCAGGTCTGCTCCTTGAGAAGAGAGACTGCTCCATTCTGCATAGCCCCACACTGCATTTGGCTTCTTGGTCACATTACAGTGTGACGGAAACTGTATCAAAGGCTCTTCAATAGGTAGCCTGGACTTAGTACTCTTGAGACATGAGTCCACTATGGATCCACAATCTCTCCCTGTTTTGGAAACATATATAAGAGCCAAACAAATGCGAGCACAGGAGCCACTGATTCTCCCCTTTCCAGAAGAAGCTGGCTGTGTAAGGAGTAGATTATCTTGAAGAAATCACCCCCTTCCTCCCATGCCCCCACCTTGCTGTGTAGGCCGATGATTGGCTGGCCCAAGGAACAATCCTCAAACCATCTCCTTCCCAGCTATACAGAGTGCTGATTGGTCAGTGCTTCCTACAATCCCCAAGCCCCTCCCTTCTTCCTTCTCACCAGAGGTCATTTCGGGGGGGAACGCGGGGGAACGCAGTTCCCCCGGGTGAGGTACGGGGGGGCGGGGCACATGACGAAGCCCCGCCCCCTGCTGCCAGCTGCCCCGCTTCCGACCCTCATTCAGCCAGGAGGAGGCAGGAGAAGAGGGAGGGTAAGTTGCTTCCTCCCTGCCTCTCCCCACCCCTGCCTGCCTGGGACCAGGGAGGGCCTTTGCGGGGCTTCCTTGCACTCCCGCCGGCCTTGCAGGTCCACCGCCGGGCCCCTGATGTCAGGGGGTGTGGCATATGCTAATGAGTTATGCTAATGAGTTCCCCTAGCTCTTTTTCTACGAAATGATCCCTGCTTCCCACCCTGCTGTGCAGACAACTGATTGGCTGGCTGTTGTAACAGTCACCAAGCCACCTCCCTCCCACTACTCCATCTGGAGTATAAAGCAGCTTAGAGAAAGATCCCACATTTTCTTCATAGAACTACAGTTCCCAGAATTCCTTGGTTAGGAAACATGGTAGTTACAATGAGTTCAGTCAAGGGCCTTTCTTTTTAATGCAGGTCCAGGTAGTGACAGAGATAAAAGCCATCCAGAGACACCATCAGTTCCCAGCTGCACCTCTGCCCAATCAAAAGTCAGCCCTTCCGAATCTCACCTCTCCCTTCCCCGCAGCAGTTTCCATTCCTTTCTTCCATGGGTAGGAAATCACTCCAGACAGTCCTCCCCAGCACCATTACAAGGGTTGAAAGTGACCACAAGCAGATTGCCAGTTATCTGCAAGTGTGGATTGCCCAGCGCTGAGAACGTGTGCACCCTCACCCATGCTGATGGCTGCCAATATTCTTCAGAAAAGTGATCATGACTGTTCAAGCACCTGGGAACAATGATGTTTTATTATTCCTATTCAATTGATGGCTAATTATTATTGTAGAGGACAATTCAAGGGTTCAAATGATTGTCTATTGATTATTACTGACTTCCAGGAATCTTTGGGAGAAATCCTTTGGGATTCTCCTGGAGAATTAAACTGTTAACCACTAAGCAGGATTGTAAAAACAAGTGTTTTAAATCAAATTTAATTGACAGCAGAGGAGTTTTCCTAACTGGGGGTGTTTCAGTTCTAATGAGCAGGTGTTTTTATGTCACCCTTTTAAATTAGACTGGTACAAACCAGACCTGTCATAAGTGCAGATCGATGTTCCAGCCTCTGCTTCAAAGAATGAGGTTAAAAGTTCATAGCAGTTTATGATTTTTAGTGGCTTTAAATGAGGAAAAATCAACTAGGCTTCTCTTTCCTTAAGTTTAGAATGCTTTAACATATCAATATTGAATTATTGAAGTGTATAAGCAATCTCTCTCTCTCTCTCTCTCTCTCTCTCTCTCTCTCTCTCTCTCTCTCTCTCTATCTATCTATCTATCTATCTATCTATCTATCTATCTATCTATCTTTGCCTTTTTCAGCCTATTTTAAAAAAGGAAAATACTTTGTTTATATAGACACCTAAATAAACTGAATTGGTGTGATGCCTGTGACAAGGATTTTAATTGGAATAACAGGAAGTACTACAATACTTAATTGTCAAAGTTAAAGATTTATAGTGGCTGCAAGAGTTGGACTATAAGGAAGGCCGAGCGCCGAAGAATAGATTCTTTTGAACTATGGTGCTAGAGAAGACTCTTGAGAGTCCCTTGGACTGCAAGAAGAACAAATCAGTCAATCCTAAAAGAAATCAACCCTGACTGTTCCCTGGAAGGCCAAATAATGAAACTGAAGCTCAAATACTTTGGCCACCAAATGAGAAGGGAGCACTCACTGGAGAAGACCCTGATGCTGGGAAAGATTGAAGGTCAAAGAAGACGGGGACGGCAAAGGATGAGATGGTTAGACAGTGTCATAGATGCAATGAACATGAAATTGAGCAAACTTCAGAGGATGGCGGAAGACCGGAAGGCCTGGCGGGAGCTGGTCCATGGGGTCGCGAAGAGTCGGACTCGACTGTGCGACTGAACAACAACAACAACCTTTACTTCAAAGAGAACTAGGAATACTTGTTCAAGATGTTTTCAGAAAAGCTTAATTGGTGTGAACAAGAGGACATTATAAGAGACGAAACCCCCTCTTTTGATCTGTTGTGTGTTTTTAAGACTTTATATTTGTTTAAAGCTGAATATTTACTAAGACTATGGTATAAGGTATTTATAACCGCAACAAGCTGAATTATTTTAAGTTTTGCTATAGAAAGCTATTAAATTTAAGACAAAAAAATGCTTGCATAAAGAGAGACCATTATACACTAAAACTAACCTGACAAAGATCCATAAGCTACTAATAAGCAGAAAAGTTAAAAGATGAAGTTATAGAAATAAATAAGAGCGAATACAGACTTCATTTGTCAGAAGTGTAAGCTGGTCAGGCTTACTGTTCTAATGAACTTGCAGAGCCTCTGTCCATCATCTTCAAGGCCTCCTGGAGGACTGGGGATGTGCTACAAGATTGGATAAGAGCGAATGTTATCCCAATCTTTAAGAAAGGGAAGAAGGATGACCTGGGAAACTACAGGCCGGTCAGTTTGACTTCTGTTGCTGGGAAGATATTAGAGCAGATTTTAAAGGGATCGATCTGTAAGCATCTGAAGGATCACTTAGTGATCCGGGGAAGTCAGCATGGTTTTGTCCCCAACAGATCTTGTCAGACTGACCTGGTTTCCTTCTTTGATCATGTGATGAGCTTACTGGATCGTGGGAACTTTGTTGATGTGATTTACCTGGATTTTAGTAAATCTTTTGATAAGGTTCCCCATGACATTCTGATGGGCAAACTGGAAGACTGTGGGCTGGACTATAGGATAGTTCGGTGGATAGGGAACTGGTTAAAGGACTGCACCCAAAGAGTGGTGGTCAATGGAGTTTCATCAGATTGGAGGGAGGTGTCCAGTGGGGTGCTGCAGGGCTTGGTTTTGGGCCCAATACTTTTCAATATTTTTATCAATGTGTGAGCCGGAGGCTTAAAAACTGTGAGCTAGCTCACACTAATTCAGCTTAGAGGGAACACCGGTCATAGCCCCTTTGTATAATGCCTTGGTCAGGTCACACCTTGAGTACTGTGTTCAGTTCTGGAGGCCTCACTTCAAAAAGGATGTGGACAAAATGGAGAAGGTGCAGAAGAGAGCGACAAGGATGATCAGGGGTCTGGAGACTGAGCCCTGCGAGGAAAGGCTAAGGGCCTTGGGAATGTTTAGTTTGAAGAAGAGGAGATCAAGGGGGGACATGATTGCTTTCTTTAAATATTTGAAAGGCTGTCTGTTGTGTCCGCTGACTGCCACCAGGGGCCA
>NW_015173192.1:181184-186246 GCF_001447785.1 Gekko japonicus | reverse complement strand
TGCTGTAACTTACTGAACATCTATGCTGAATTCCTTAGCTGTGAAAAGTCCTCCAGAGCTTGGCAGACAGAGGACAGCCGCCCCTTTTGCACGGAAGGAGCACCTCCTTAGTTCTGGGTTGACACGATGGGTGGGCACAGGGCTGGCATCAGAGTGCCTTCAGGTGAGGCAACGGCCGGGCCCCCGGGGTTTCTGGCAAGATGCCGTTCCCCTGCCTGCTCACTTGTGAGCTGCTTCACTACCCCTGCCTCCAGCTGCCATTTTGCTGACTTTGAGTACCTGCTGTTTAATAAAATAAAATTGACTGCACTTTTTAAAGAATGAAAGTGGTGTTGGTATGCCAATAGACGTTGACTGGAAAAAAGTGCAAATTAAAAAAAAGAATTGGTAAAGTTCAGATTTCTGAGATGCAGTCAAAATAGTGATTTTAAAACTCCAGACATTAGTTTTCTGTTCGAGTGTCACTTTCAAAGGTCAAATAAAAATTGTGTGGTTAGATTATAAAGAGTGTTTTGGGATTCTGACCTTGATCAATAATTTACATGTCTTGGGACTGGATCCTATTGTTGTGGGAAGGGGAATTTCTTCTTCTGAAATTCACTTTTTAAGAGAGAGAGTCATTGATTCCTCTTATCCTCTTTTCTCTCTCTTAAAAGAGGGATTACTCTCTTTGAAAAGAAATCAATGCACCCTTTAGTAACTTCAGCCCTTGCAGTTCTTTTATGTTACACACCACTGAGTGGTGCTTTAGCAGGAGTTTAGAAAGGTTTGGGAAGACATTGCCCACCTCCTAACATCTATGGAGTGAAATTCTGACATTGTGTAGACCTTCCCTCCCCGCCCCTCCTCTCTTCAGACTTCCCTTTGATCAAAACAGAATTGATTAGAAACAGGCTACAAATTCCTTAAAGAAGAAAAGAAAAAGATTATGGGATTTCAGGGGAAAAATGAGTGAAGACAAATTAAGATCATTACTGTTAATCCTCATCCCAAGAGCTATTTTAGAGCACATATGAACACATACATGAAATTGCCTTCTACTCACTCAGACCCTGGGTCCATCAAGGCCAGCATCACCTAAGCAGGCTCACAGTGGCTCTCCAGGGACTTAAGTGGAGGTCTTTCATTCACCTAGTATGTGGCCCTTTTAACTGGACATGCTGGGGATTGAACCTGGGATGTTCTGCAAGCCAAGCAGATACTCTACTATGGAGCCACAGCCCCTCAGAGTGCATAGCATTATTGTTCACTTGGAAGACAACCCGCCCCCCCATACACAAAAATGCCACATTATAACATCTTCCAAAAACCCCTCAACTTGAAAAGCTGCCAAGAAGCATGAAGATGCCTAAGCACACAAGCAAATAAGATACTTTGGAAGGCTGCCGTTGATCTGGAGACACAGAGGCTGGAGACCAGGAGAAGAGCAGAAGGCCAGAGCAGTCTGCTGCCCAGAAGGAACACTGCAAGGTCTCCTCCAACCATAGTGTGCCCGGGCTGAGGAAGTTCACAGGACGATGGCCTGTTACATGAGCCCTCCTGGATGGAATGACCTGAAGCATCTCTCTCATGTTTCGAGCCTTGCCGCCTTGCCACTCAAATGACTGCTTGAGGAGGATGCTGGTGCACTGGAGGGACTTTGCTGGCTCCCAGCCACTCACTGCGCAAATGGTCCTCAGCAGTCCCTCCTGGATCTGTGCTGCCACCAGCTGGATGCGAGCCAAACCCCTGTGTTAATGCTGCATGGATTTGGCTTGGACATGGCTGGTGGTGAGGCAGCCTCTGGAGGGAACGGGTTACCTTGCTTGGGGCAAAAAATACCTTGACTCCCCTTTCTTTATCTAAGCAGCCCCTGAGACTTCAGAAAGACCTACAACAAGGGTCCCCAATGTGGTGCCATGATGCCCACTAATACTTTTCCTCAGGGGTCATTTTGTAGAAAAAGAGGTGCAGGAGCTCATTTGCATATCTCATTTGCATATGCCACACCCCCTGACAAAGGGCAGGCATGCGGGGCACCTGGAGAAGATTGGGCAGGGAACCCAGGCATCTTTAGAATGCCTTTCTCTCCCTTCCCCATCTGGGGAAGGGAAAGAAAGGCATTTAAATCCTCCCAGGAGGCGGGGGGCCCTCTGCAGGCCTTCCCTGGCCCATCTACCTGTGCGGGCAGGCCAGAAATGGTGGAGGGGGCGCCGCCCCTGGGCTCCTTACTGCTGGAGCGCCGTTCCACCACGCTCCGGCAGGAAATGACCCCTGCTTTTCCTGGTGTTCACCAAGTGTTTTTAGGAAGTGGGAGGGGCCAGGTGGGGATTTTTCCCAGCAAGGGTTCTGACTGGCCACTGGAGATGTGGACGGCTGTTCAGATTTTTAAAATGTTGCTTGGGCAGCAGCTGCCACCAAAGCACAAGGATCTTCACTGTGAGCCTGAAGGTAAGCCGCGGCAGCTATTTGGTGGCTAGTTCCACCACCTGTGTCAGTGATTTTATGGCAGCCATTTAGTGGCTGAGCCCACCACCACAGTATGCCAGAATTCCAGATTTGCCTGCTAGCTGAAAAATGTTGGGGACCCCTGATCGACTCAGATAAGGCTGGCTAAGGGGGCTACTTTATCAGCAGTAGTGCAACATTTCTAAGTGAGTTCTGTATTTAACCTTGCTGCACCAGCAGACTGGAAAGAAACTTACAGCTTGTGAAGGATCTTTTATTGAAAAAAGACACAACTTTTAAAAAAATACAATAAAGAAGCCCCAGATGCTAGTACAAATTTTCAGTACAACTACTAAAAAACTGCATGCGAGGAAAATCACATTTCCTCACATTTCTCAAGCATAATTGAATGTATGAGCCTTAAAGCCAATCAGATTTCAAATAACTATCTCATCAGGATGCTTTAGAAGGCGTTGGAAGCCCAATACAGGCACACACAGAGAGAGAGATCTCACCTACAGCCTTATGACAATCCCTTCGCAGAAGCCTGATCAGTTCTCTGTGTGAAAGATTTTATAGATGTGGTGACAGCCCCTAGCTCAGATAAACCATTATAACTGTATCATGATGATACTGTAGAGAAGCGATTGGTTCTCAAAACCATTTCAGGAGATCATACACAGGTGGGCTGAGGTATATCTGATAGTGCCCATTAGCTACTCAAGCAAGATTAAGAAGGCCATATTTACCACTTTGGTGGTGGTGGAAATTGCCGTTAAGTGGCAGCCAACTTATGGGAACCCATCAGGGTTTTCATGGCAAGAGACTAACGGAGGTGGCTTGCCATGGCCTGCCTCTGCATAGTGACCCTGGACATCTTTGGTGGTCTCCCATCCAAGTACTAACCAGGGCTGACCCTGCTGAGCTTCCGAGAACTGATGGGATTGGGCCAGACTGGGCCATCCAAGACAGGCCAGAGATGTACAGAGCTGCCTTCCCGTTGCCTGCCTCTGTGTAGCAACCTTGGACTTATGAGAAGTGTATAAGAATGCCCATCAAGCAGATATACCATGACAAAGCCCCTTTAGTTGGAGTCAACAGACTCAGAGACTCTTAGACACGGGGATTTTATTTGTTTAAGCAGAGACCCACACACATCCCTGTGAACTGCAACACTCTGAGACCTTCCAGGCCCACTGCCAATACACAGTTGTATTCTCCTTTTAACAAGATGTGTTTGCAGGTTGGCTTTGGGTTTTTCTGTTGGTTTTTTTGCTGGGAGCCGGTTCTTGTGTCAGAGACATTGGCCTTACTACAAAAGTCAAGCTGTTGAGATTATATTCCTGCAAAATTAGAAGAAAGAATCATTGGGCAGGTAACCCAAACACCACTCTGGTTTAATAGTGCACAGCTTTTTGTTTGTTCATCTTGTTTTGTTTCCCGGTCTTCATATGGTACTTTGAACTCCATTTCCCCTTGAGCCAATTCCTGTGCCCCAAGATCGTTTTGCTTCAGAGCACTGATCACAAAAAAAAATGTAGATTGCCACTTCTTTCCCCTCTTAATCATATTTTCCACAACAACAAAATAACAACCGCTGCCTTTGGCTGATTAGTCTCCACATGTGATTGATTTGGTACAGGAGTCTGGACTCCGGGTGGCTACAGAAATGCCAAGCAACAGAAGATTAAGAGAAGATGAAGACACCTGCATCTCTGAATGGTCTGCAAGGTCAGGGACTTCTTGCTGATTGCTTCTTAGCTGGGTAGTGGAGTTTTCATGTTGCTTTCCTGTTTCAGAGTATGGAACCCAAGTAAATTTCTGGCTGAAGTCCACCAAACTTCATAATGTTATATATACACAGGATAAATGTGCCTTTCAAAGGCCCTGTTTAGGGTATTTGGGGGTTTTCTGCTTATTTTGCACAGATTGCGAAAAACGAGGTTTGCCCCCGAAAGAACGAGACTGGGAGTTATGAGATCTCAGCCACTGCTTCTCGGTGGGCGATTTGGAGGTGGACGACCTGTGCGACCAGGACTGCCGAGGCCACTGCTTGGGCTTGTTATATTTGGGTGACGGAGAAATCCCAAGGCTACGAGATGTTTTGATACTTTTATCCAGTTCTTGGAGCACTGAATCTGTAGTTGAACTAAATAGGCCAACACCTTCAAAGGGAAGATCTTCCACAGTAGACCGAGTGTCAAAAGGGAGGGACGACGAATGTAGCCATGCATGCCTGCGTAATGCAACTGAGGTAGTAAGAGTCTTGGCTGCCAACTCTAAAGTGTGCTTTGCAGCACTAATCTGATGTCTGGCGAGTGTCATTCCCTCTTGCTGAATTCCCCTAGCTTGGGAACAATATTCACGAGGGAGGTGAGCTAGAAACTCTGACATGTGTTTCCAAAGGTTGAATTGAATTGAATTGAATCCCATGCAGGCAGCATAGTTGGAGGTTTTTATGCCCAAAGCACCTACAGTATAAAATTTTTTTTCCTATGGAATCTATCTTTTCCCCTTCTTTCTCTGAAGGAGTAGAGCGGCCTGATTTTCCTTTGGAGGAGGAAGTAACTACAAGAGAATTTGGTTTGGGGTGAGTGAACCTTGGGGTTCGAGCGGGATACAAGTCGAAATAATA
>NW_015173192.1:164405-181153 GCF_001447785.1 Gekko japonicus | reverse complement strand
ATAATAATAATAATAATAATAATTCTGCCTTCTTGTACATGTGATCCAGTCGTTTATTGGATACAGGCACTGAGGAAGGGGGATCCCATGAGTCTTTCATGGTTTTTAACAGTACTTTAGTCATGGGTAGTGCCACGGAGGATGACGTGCCAGATTGCATGATATCGAAAACATTGTCGTCTACCACCTGGTGTACCAAGGTGGGTGTCATGGAGAGGTCCAGCGCCATGTGTTGGATAAAGTCACCATATGACTTGACATCCTCTGAAGGTGAAATGGGGAGATCTGCCTCCACATCCGGAGGAGGTGATGGAAGGTCAGGATCGTTGCCTGGATTGGATAGTTCGTCTGAACTAGAGGAATCCTCTGATGGCTCCGAAAAGGAAACAGGAGGTAGCGGCGCTACCAGAGATGTGTTCGGTACCGACGGGATCGGTGGAGGCAACTCTGAACACTGCTTGTGTGTCGGTTTCAAAGCCTTCGACACTGATGCTGGTTCTCGATATTGGAAGATTCTCGATGACACCGACTGTCGATCCCAATCCATCGGAGGTGGAGGGAGCGGAGGAGGTGCCCATTGCAACTGTGGTGGATATGGATAGTTGCCATAAAGGTACCGCCACTGGCGCTGATCCCAGGTAAGGGGAGGCAAGGGTTGTAGTCGGTGCTGATCCCCAGTGCTGTGCGACGGCGAGCGACTGGTGATCTGAGAGGTCGACATTGGACATTGGTGTCGATTGAGTGAGACCTAAGTCTGGATCAGAGTCAACAGGCCGGTTGTGTTCAAGAGGACTTGAAGCTGGTGCATGACCCTGACTAGCAGACACAGCGGAAGCAACTTTAAGAGGCTGATTCTTCAAGTTTTTCTCATGTTTCTCATGCTTCGCTTTAGTGTCTGTCCCCTGCTTCCGTGTCTTGGAAGGTACGGGAATGTCTGATCCCTGCTTTCGGATCTTGGAAGGTACCGGGGTATTGGCTCTGTGGGTCGACGCCGATCGCTTCGGCGTTGATACAACAATGCTGACTGGTGACGTCGAAGTTCCCGACACAGGAATAGGAATGTCCAATGCTTGCGTGGACATCGAGGCATGTCCAGACGTCTCCAGAGGAGAATTAGATGATGGGGAAAGAGCCTTCTCCATAAGTGCCAAATGCAGTTGAGCGGCTGTATTCTTTTGAGTTTGCCTCAAAAACGTGCGGCAGTGCCGACAAGATTGAACACGGTGTGACTCCCCCAGGCACAGTAAACAACGAGAGTGTCCATCAGTGGGGGGAATTTTAAGTCCGCAGACCACACACCGTTTGAAGAAACCCCACCGTGCGGCCATAGGCCAGCGGAGAGGAAAAGGTTTTCTTCGAGAAAAAATGAACCCGATAGGAGAAAATTTTTAAAATACTGAATAAAAACAAAGAAAAAGCTAACTAACGCAAAGAATCAACTAAGCCAAAGACAAATACTTTACCGACCGAAGCAAGGCGTTTAACCAGCACGGCAGTCAGAAAAGAACTGGTGGGATCTGCGTGCCCCTCCCTGGTCATGCGCAGTGGAGCCCGGTGTGTGACGGGGGAGTGGGCACAAAAATTGCTTTTGCTTCCTAACGATACCGAAGAAGGTCAGCGCAGGCCCTGTGTATCCCAAGGGTGTGATGCACAGAGACCACGAAGAAGATAGTAGAATTATTGCTCCTTAAGTTAATAGTAAAGGGGCTGCGGTGGGTCAAGTGGTTAAGACGCTGAACTGCAGACTGAAAGGTCGGTGGTTTGGCAGTTCGAGACCTGAATGCAGCAAGACGGAGTGAGCTCCCATCTCTTGGTTCCAGCTCCTGCCAACCTAGCAGTTCGAAAGCAAGAAACTGCAAGTAGATAAATAGGTACCTCTTCGGTGGGAAGGTAACAGCGTTCCGTGCACCTCGGCATCTAAGTCATGCTGGCCACATGACCACGAAAATGTATCTGGACAGTGCTGGCTCTTCAGCTTGGAAACGGAGAGGAGCACCACATCCCTAGAGTCGGATTCAACTGGCTTTCAAGCAAGGGAAACCTTTACCTTTACCTTTACTAGTTAATAGTAAAGTGCTAAATATCCTGACCTGGGTGTCCCAGGGTAGCCCGATGTTGTCAGATCTTAACTGCTAAGCTGGTCGGTCCTGGTTAGGACTCGGATGAGAGACCAACCAAGGAAGTACAGAGTCGCTACGCAGAGGCAGGCAAGGGCAAGCCACCTCCGAAACCTCTTGCCTTGAAAACTCCACGAGGGGCCACCATAAGGCGGCCGTGTCCAGCACAAGTGGAACAGTCTTAGATATTATTGCCAGTCTGTTCTTAGGTGTCATTCTTTGCCACCTCAGGCCCTTTAAATGAAGAAAGGTGGGATGGGAAGGTCACCAAGTAACTAACTAATGAACTAACTTAGGAACTAGATTTTCTACATGCAATAGAGAATGCATGCAAACAGGGGTCATTTCATAGAAAAAGAGGTGCAGGAGCTCATTAGCATAACTTATTTGCATATGCCACACCCCCTGACACCACCGCTCAGGCTCCACTGGACTGTTTTGGATCGCTAGCTATTGGGGGGGGGGGGGAACGTGCAGATATGTCCTTACAGATTACAGAGGAGGGAGAGCTTGTACCTGAATAAAACTTGGTCTTAAAGGTGCCACTGGACTGTTTTGGATTGCTAGCTATGGGGGGGGGAGGAATGTGCAGATCTACCCTCACAGAGGAGGGAGAGCTTGTACCTGAAGGTGGGCGGCGGGGGGGCTCTGCAACTTACCTGGCTGCTTCTTGCTCCTCGTGGCCCACTGAGGGCTGCTGGGAGCAGGGGGTGGGGCTTGTTGCATGTGCCCGCCCCCTGAGCGCCTTACTGCCAGAGCTCCGCTCCTGTGCGCTCCTGCAGGAAATAACCCCTGCATGCAAAACAGATAAGCTATTCTACTGAAAGTCCAATGAAGTATGCTCACAGAACCTAGTGCCATCTGAAAGAGGCAAGCATCATGCAGAACTGCAGCAAGGAACTCAGAAGGATGCAATTCTTCTGTGTCAATTTGCACTGTTTGCGGAGTTCAACAGGGCACTCCTTTGAGGCCTTAAACTTTTCAAAGCTAATAGCTTTGGACTGGAGTGATTAACACTAACCTTAGCGAGTGGCAAGGGTAAAACTACATAAAATGTTTAGGCACTCAAAAGTTTGTCAGAGTCCTCATTAGGTGAAATACCAGGGTGTAAGTCAACCAAAGACACCTTGATTAGTCTTTAATGTCCTCTGTTAGCTGCTTTTGCAGATGATAGATATTTATGAAACTCGAGTTTCTAATGAAGATTTATCCCTTCTGCCGCACTGCACTCTCTGTGTGCTCTTGTGATTTTGATTATTTTGCAAGTTTTGAGGAAATGGTAATAGCCCAGTGACTTAATAAGGAAGAATATAGTGAGATATAGGCCTTTTACTGGCTATGAAGATGGTATAGGCTGTTATATCATGTTACATAAGTTATGCAATTACTTGCAAAACACTAATATGGCCCAGGCTAGCCTGATCTCATCAGATCTTGGTAGCTAAGCAAGGTCAGCCATGGTTAGTACTTGGATGGGAGACCGCCAAGGGAGCCCAGGGTTGCTCTGCGGAGGTGATGGCAAAACCCACCTCTGATAATCTCTCTTGCCAAAAGTTGGATGCAATTTGATGGTACTTTACGCAGTGATGAGGGACTATATGGGCTGTGAAGAGTGGTGCCCTCCAGCAGTACTTGGAGGACACACTGCTTGCCAAATGCACCCTAGATCTCTGCACAGATCAATGAAGTACGTGCAGAAGCACTCCATAAAAAGTCACTGTGCTGTTGATCAGCAGCCGCAGCACCTCCAGCAGAAGCTGACTGAAAGATCAACAGCCTCACAGATAAGCACACAAGCTGCTCGCCCACTTCAACCCACAAAGAGAAGCTTGTCTCCCTGAGATATATGCCCGTGATCCACATGGCATCAAGTCATTTACCAGCAAATCACATGCTGAGGTCACACGGGCAGTTTGTGGTGCCATAATAGCATTACCTGAGTGGCATAAATGGGCCCCTCCATACGAGAACACCTTTCTCCCGTGGCGCAGTTGTTGGCAACCCGTGCTGCTCCACTTTGGAAGCGTAATAAACAGATATCAGGGGAAGTCCGGTATTGATGGGTTGTTCAGGGTTCCCTCCGGGTTTTCCGACGTCTGAACTCTCCTGCAGTGAAAGGAAACCAGAAGGGATGTCTGAACCTACAGATCTGTTTCTGCCACTGTGGTGTATTTTTCCTTGAGTTTTTGCCTATATGCGCGTGACTGAACATGTAAACATCCACAGAGTGCATATGTGTGTGCATAGGCACATATGTGCATGCATGGGCACATACATGCACACATGCATTTAAAAAACAACTAGGCTGAGGCACTGAACAAATGTGGATGCTTGACCACAGGATGGCTGCATCGGTAACCCACAGGAGGGTGTGCTGTCTGGATGATATGCCCCACAACACTTTAAACTGGGACAATTAGAGGTGCCACGATACCGTGCCAAGCTGCCAATATGGCCGCAGCCACAGAATCATAGAGTTAGAAGGGACCTCCAGGGTCATCTAGTCCTGCAGGGGCACAATGCAGGAAATTCACAAATTCCTCTCCCCCTGTGACCCCTGTTCCATGCCCAGAAGATGACAAAAAAAACCTCCAGAATCCCTGGCCAAACTGGCCTGGAGAAAAATTCCTTCCTGACCCCAAAGTGGCAATCAGCATTTCCCTGGGTGTGTAAGAAATGGCCACGAGAACTAAGCACGGAGGCAACCCTCCCTGCCCTCCCTCTCATGACCTGCCTGAGTCCACAGAATCCGCATTGCTGTCAGGTGGCCATCTAGCCTCTGTTTGAAAACCTCCAAAGGAGGAGAGCCCACCACCTCCTGAGGATGCCCGGGCATGGATGGGTGAACATCAGGATTTATTTATTTATTTATTTATTTATACATTCGATTTGATATCCCGCTCGAACCCCTTGTCTAGGGGTCTCTGAGTGGCTTACAGATTTTTGGTGCTAATCACCGTTTTTCCCTAACTAGGGCCACAGTATGTATATGGGGATGGGGCAACCTACCCGCCGCTCCTTATGGTGGTGGTTGTAGTTGTTGTTGCTGTTACTGTCGGCTCGGCTCGGGTCGGGTCTCTGGACTGGCGGGTGTTCTTTTTCCCGGCGTTTACGGAAGTGGCTGTCTTCTTTCTAAGGCATTTCTAAGGATGTTAGCTACAGACACCTTTTTAGCTTAGCAATGTCTGTTGCGCCATTCACTGATGCCCTGAGCACCCCTTGCCCAATGAACTGCTTCTTGCCTCTTGTTTCCAGGTAACAACAGCCGCGATCTCACTCTCAATAGAGTCAAGGCATCTCAGTGGTGCTGCTACAGCACTGAAGTGCTATATTGGTCTAGAGCACTATAGCACTAAACTTAGAAAGTTCAAAAAACTCAGAGAATGGCGAAAAAGAGCAGGAAATAAAGGCAGAATTGTAGGAAGCGCTATGGACTTTTTAAACAGCACACCACAGCGATTCAGAAGTGTGACAAAGGGGTAGAAAATGGAAGAAAGACATTTCCCTCAAAAGTGGCTCAACCATGCTTTGCTAACCCAAAACAAGCAGGTTTGTATGAACAGGTAAATAAATTCTGCTAGCAGCCAGTTATTAAAACAGGTCTGTCTGAAATTATAGGAAAAAATCCATTAGCAATCAGTTACTAAAATGGTATACAAAGGTCCCTGCCACACGACAGGAAAAAAACCGGGCAAAGTGCGGCTTTTAAAAGCCGCACTAATATAGACACCACGGCGGGATCCCACAGATCCCCTGAGCCGCGGCGCCGTTGCTCCCTGGCATGATCAGATGCCGGGGAGGAAACGACAGACGGGAGGGGGAGGCTGCCGAACTGTGCATGTCTGAGCATGCGCAGTTCGGCCAGGAGCCGGTGGAAGGATGTGCCGGCGATCCCACGGCCGGCCTTGATGCGCCCTTTCCTGAAGAACCACCTAGGTAGGTGGTTTATTTTTGATGCGGGGTTATGGGTGGAAGGGCCGGATCGGGAACGGGCGCACCATGCTTCCCAGATGTTGCTGTGGGATTGCGTCCGTTTGCTGCGCCCCCGATCCGTCCCTCTCCTGGCCCAAAACCTCTCGTGTGACCGGGGCCAAAGGCAGTTTGAAAAGGGCCTCTGGCTGTGATCACACACACTAAATAATCTACTTCCAATCCACTTTCAATGCACTTTCCAACTGGATTTTACTGTGTGAACTGGCAAAATCCAGTTGGAAAGGGCATTGGAAGTGGATTATTGAGTGTGTGTGATTGCCGCTTGTGTGAGGTCTTGATTAAACCTCCTCCTTTATGTGCAAGAGTTCTGATCACATCACTGTGATGTTTTCTATCAGAATTTGTCTCAAGCACCACGCAGAAGAGGAGTTTTGCCACAGTGCAGTAGCCCCTTGTGCCATAGGTGAATAGTCACATTGTGCCTTAATTTGTGTTGCAGCATCTGGCTACTCTTGCATTTATTCAGTCTTTGGTGGTGGTGACACTGTGACTCCATGGGGTTTTCAAGGGAAAAGACATTCCGAGGCTGTTTGCCTCCACCTGCCTTTGTGTCATGAGTCTGGACTTCGTTGGCAGTCTCCGATCCAAATAGTAACCAAGGCGGACTCTGCTTAGCTTCCAAGATCTGATGAGATCAGCCATGCCTGGGCCTTCCGGGCCAGGGCAGAAGCAGCATGTGATGGTGGAAAGTGGGATCAAGTCACAGCTTTTTCAGGCAAGAGACTAATAGAGGTGGTTTGCCATTGCCTGCCTCCTGGGCTCCCTTGGTGGGCTTCCATCCGAGTGTGAGCCAGAACTTGTGACTGACCCAAGGTCACCCCAGCAGCTTCATGTGGAGTAGTGGAGAATCAGTCCCGGTTCTCCCACATCAGAGCCTGTGCTCCTAACTCCTAACTAACTACTCCACTGACCTACATATAGAGAACAAAATCACTTCCTGTTTATCCTTTTCTTGCACTTTGATCATATCCTTTCAGTAACCCCACAAAAGATATGCTGCCTGTTTTTTGGGCCTGCACAGTCAGAGGCATTGCTCATGAAGCGCTTGCAAGAACCGATCACAAGATTTCCCACCTGGCTTCACGAACAGGCACCGAGTGATGAGGTCAGAAGGCACTCTCAGACACCACAAAATGTTCTTTTCCCTCTTAATTCTGTACTGACCATCAACTGGCGGTGGTGAAGGCAGCCGATGGGTGGCAGGGGCAGCGGCTAAAAAAATAAAATAAGGCAATGTGAAATCATGTAAATGAGGGCTCACCAACATTTTTGAGCCTGTGGGCATTGTGACACACTCCTCTCTCTTTCTACTAAGTACCCTCCAGGTGTCAAGAGAATTGGACAAAGGGGTCTGACTTTATGGTCCCCAGAAGAAGGTGTCCCTAGTCACCTTATCCCCAGGAAAAAAGGAAAAGCCAGCTATGACTACGGATCAAAACAAATCAAACCAACCCGTAGTTCAGGCAAGTATCCAGAGTCGAAGGCCCGGACCTGGGTCTGTGTACTGCAAGGAAGCTCAGGCAGGCACCCCAGAAGTGAACCCAAGGCATTAGCGGCCAGGCACACACCACGAGCATTTGGAGTGAAATGGCTGTACGGGAGAGGGCGGTGGGCTAAGGACAGCTCTGCCAACCCCTCCTGGGGACCAGATTGGCTGGGAGTCCTCCCTCCATTTCCCTTTTGCAGGAAACACAAACAAACTGCAGGCAGACCACCGAGAACCTGCCCCTGCATCCTGCTCTCAAAGCCTTTTGGGGAATTGGATATTGCTTGTATGATCCATTATCGGGAAAGTCAGACAGCTTTCCGGGTTGGCAATATCCCATTGCATACCATTAAATGTGGATGCTCTTTATTGATGAGGCAAAGAAGGGCAGCCAGGCAATGCTCCCTCTAAGCTGTGGAGTCTTGTGAGCAAAAATTCTATTTTGTGAGCGACTGGCATTAAAGTTGTGAGCGAGTGATTTGGCTCCTGCGTAAATTAGTTTGCTCTAAGAGCTAAGACAAAAATGTGTGAGCCAGAGGCTAAAAAACTGTGAGCTAGCTCACACGAACTCAGCTTAGAAGGAACACTGCAACCAGGGTACATCTCCCCTTGTCTGCAAGCTCATTGTTGTGAAAGAGAATATACCTTCCCATTTGCCCACACAGGCTAATCCATACCTGCTACATGTGAGAATTCTAGCCCATGCTACAAGTGAGAATTTTAATTTCCTATAGGACAGCTCACTTATTGCTTAAAATTTGGCATGGATGATCCCTATGGTGAAAGGTACGATCCTGGACAAAGCCTTCCTAGTTGGCTGCTGAGGGAGAGAGAGTTGCGGGGCCATTTTAAGCAGAGTTACATGCTTCTAATCCCATTGACACTCCTGAAATATGTTCCCCACCAAAATCAATTGAAACAATTATTTGACTTCTTTCAAGAGCTTTAACTCTGATAATAAAAAATTCTGACTCAGTATTTTAAAATTGCAAATGTTACTTTGACTTTTAATAAAGATTTCTAAATAAATATAAATAATATGCCTTTAGTATTAAGCTTTATATTATGACCCTTAGTAGACGTAATTTAAGATTATTCCAGACTCCTTATCCTCAAACCATTGACATAAGTACCACTTATAAACATTTAAATTAAATCCCCGATGCTATTAATTTCAAGCAAGTGCAACAATATTACATCACCTTATATCCTTATGGATTTTCCATTTATAGTTTAAACATCTAAATTTAAACTCTCTGCCACATGACGACATCAGGGCCCTGCGGGACTTAGTGCAATTCCGCAGGGCCTGTAAAGCAGAGTTGTTCCACCAGGGTTTTGCTTGAGGGCAGCAACGGGGTTTATCTGGCCGGCACCCCTCTCCCTTTCTCCTCTCCTCCATCTCTTTCCCGTCATCTCCTCCTTCCCCTACCTGCCAGGCAACACAGTCTAGAGAACTAGCTGAAGACAATCTTATGTGCCATCGACGGTTGTTTTAAATGTACTATTTTAAGGTTAATTTATATTACAATTTTAATATTGTTAAGATGTATTTTACCTTATCGTTGTTCATCGCCCAGAGCCATGTGAACTCAGGGATTGGGTGATCTATAAATCTAAAGCACAAACAAACAAACAAACAAACAAACAAATTGACAATATGATTAGAACCGGTCTTTTCTACTCTCAGTGTGGTGTTGTGGTTAAGAGAGGCGGACCCTAATCTGGAGAACTGGTTCTGATTCCCCACTCTTCCTCCACATGAAGTCTGCTGGATGACCTTGGGTCAGTCACAATTCTCTCAGAACTCTCTCAGCCCCACCTGCCTCACAAGGTGCCTGCTTTGGGGAGGGAAAGGAGGAAGGGAAGGTGATTGTAAGCCACATCGAGACTCCTTAAGGTAGAGAAAAGGGAGGTATAAAAACCTAGGGTGATTTCCCACAAGTGCTGCTCCGCGCTCACTCCTCCCTTTTGCCCCGATGGTACATGTCAATTTCACACAAGCTGCTGCACGGCCGCATTTTGCCCCGTAGCTTTGTGCGATTTCCCCCGCGTCTACTCAATCCTCAAAAAACAGGATGGAGTAGATGCAGGGAAAATTGCGCGAAGCTGTGGGGCAAAATGCGGCCGTACAGCAGCTTGTGTGAAATTGACACGTACCATCAGGGCAGAGAAGAGTGAGCACGGAGCAGCACTTGTGGGAAATCACCCCTACTCTTCTTCATCTGCAAGTGTCTTTTAAACATGCTGGCTACATCAATGTAAAGTACATAAGATTGCACTTTATCATTAAACTTGTCGTTCCAATACATTACAAACAACACCTGCTTACCAATACATTTATTACCACTGGGACAAAGCTTAATCTACCATAATATATTAATGGAGATATTCGTGTGAAATCCCAGAACTGCTTAAACCAATCCATTGGTGAAAGGGGGGATCATCCCCCCTCCCCAATATGAAAGGATACAGACATGAGCACTAATTATCAAGCACAAAGGACACTCCAACTCAGGATCCTTTAGGGGGCTATGTGTATGGGAAACGATCTTTTGGGTCCATAAACCTTGCCCTCATTCATGAACATTAATGATAGTGATCCCCCCCCCAAAAAAAAACCTATGAAGGTGAGATAATGGGCTTTTCTGTATTCTCATTCTTCTTGCTTGTAAGTTTCTGTTTCTTGGGTGGGGGTGTCTGTTCTACACATGCTTTCTCCCTCTAGTAGGCCATTCAGTATTACACTGGTTTATGTTTGGCTTTAAAACCTGCAGTTTAAACCTGCAGGGAGATATGCTGCTAGGGTTGCTAGGTCCCCCCGGGGGGTGGGGAAACCCCCACTCGAGAGGCCCGTTCCCCACCGGCCCGGATCGGGCTGCCCAGGAGGAACCCCACCCCCAAAGCTTCATAGTCTGCAACGCTCCTGAGATCTTCCTTTTGGTTGGCTGTTAGAGGGCAGCAGGCCAATCAGGAGATGACATAGTTTTGGAGGGAATTACTGTTATTGGTTCTCAATATGAAGAGGTATTTGTATTGAACACAGCTTTGTGTTAGATACCCTTGCTTGCTAGGATTATGTAGCACCTGCTCTGATTGGCTGCCTAAATTGGCAGACCCGTCAGGGAAGACTAGAGTGAAGCCGGAAATGCAAATAAGGTATTCTGTAGTGTTTATTATGATTGGTTATTACTGTTTTAGGAGGTGTGGCTTTGACTGCGCTTGACTGTATCTAAGTGGGGTGGGTTGGTGCTTGTTGTGTTCTGAGCTGAATAAAAGAAATCACTGTTTTGAGAAAGAGCTGCCTCAAGCCCAGTTTATAATAATTTTCATGGGCTCTAAACATTTCATTTTTTTTCTGCTGTGAGAGAAAAAAATTAGGAAATTTTCTTTGAGCCTAAAAGTTCATCTTTTCCTTCTGATTTTAACAGAAATTAAAGCATTCTCATGGGGCCCTAAAAGTATTGTGGGCCCCGTGCCTACTGTGCCTGATGGATAAGTTGCCGCTGGGTGGCGTCTGCTTTACTCTCTCCAGATAAACACTGGATTGTGTGCCGACTGTGGAAGTTCTGGCATAATCGTTTTTGGTAGTTTCATATAGTTTGCCTCAAGCTTACTTTTCAAAGGCTAAAAAGAAACAACAGGGAATGGGTTCATCTACTTGAGGCCCCGATGTGATCCCTAATAAGAGACGTTGCTTTGGCTCTGGATTAAATATTCATAGTGAACAGAAAGAGAAAATATTGAAAAATATTCAGAGGCAGATGCAGATGTTAGTGTCACTCTGGGAGCCTGCAAGTACAGCAATAAAGGAGTCATTTATTAATAAAGAGCTGATGATTAAGCAATCTCTCTCCCAGGGCCCCAATCTCATCTACATGCATATTGATTCCCACAAATCTAGGGAACATGCAGACCCATAAATATGTGATTAGCAAACAGGACAGGATGAGTAGGCTCTGTCCATATATTCTTATGCCCCAGCTATCCATATTTGGAAAGGACAGTCCTATTTTCAGGACTCTGTTGTTGGTAAAATGTTGTCCTTATGTTGCCTTTGGGAGATGTCCGTGGATACGAACACTGCCAAGTGGACACAAAATACCTGAGCACCGCTTCCTTTTCACTTCCCAAAAGCTGCCTATCCACATAGCTAATGTTAGTGAATATTGTTTTGTGTTGCAGGTATTCTGTAATAAATTCCACCAGATCCATATGAGAATACAATCTTCTCTTTGCAGGTATCCCAGAAGATGTTTTAAAAAATCATAAAAGTTAAGCAATCCTGCATTAACTTGTATCTCATGTGTTCCTCAAGAATGGTGGGGTTAGTTGTCCCACTCCCCATTCACTTTGGCTGCGGTCACACACACTAAAATCCACTTTCAGTCCACTTTCCAACTGGATTTTTACTGTGTGAACTGGCAAAATCTAGTTGGAAAGTGGACTGAAAGTGGATTATTCAGTGTCTGTGATTGCAGCCTTTAAAACATATTCAGGAAAAAACACTATTGAGGTGTACCTTCTCAAATTATACTTCAATTATGTTCCTGCCCAGGAATTAAGGTCACAGGGATTGTCCCATCAATCAAAGAAGCTCATTTGGTGGGTACATGAGAAAAGGGCCTTTTCGGTGGCAGCCCCCCAATTACGGAACAACCTCCCCAGGGAGGGGCACCCAGCCCTTCACCCTTGATCTTCAGGAGGCAGTCAAAGACTGTTCTATTTAGGACTGCATCTGGTTAAGTTTACTAGCAGTCCTGTGTTGTGATTTTGAATTTTGGTTTCTGTGGTTTAGTGTATTTTATTCTGTGTTTTATCTATGTTTGTGCTCCATAAGGAAGAAGGGCAGCTAACAAATGTTTTAAACAAACAAACAAGTGGGAAAATGAAAGGCCGAAACATCAATTCTCGTGGGGTCATATTGACCTCAAACACATTGTAGAATTTTGCTTTTCATTATAATATTTCCATTTCTGGATATACAGAAAATGCTCACTAAAAGTGGACTGGGAATCAACTGTATCTCCCAGTGGAAAACTTTGGTTAACAGCTTACGAGTTTGATTAATTTATATATACTTAGCAGTTAACTCTTTCATAGGATGAAGCTTCATTGAAGCAAAGTTGTGGTTAAAAGCTGCTTCATATTTGTTTGAAGAGGTCGTTTTGATACTCTCTGGGAGTTTTTATGGCAGTTAGCAAAATTCTGGCAACCTCGGGTCACCTGAGATTTGGCATCTGCTATTAAAGTCAAATCTGCATTCGTCTTTCCCACCGGTGTCCCAGCCTTCTGACTCCGTCTTCAAAAAAGTTGTCTACATTTGGTGTTGTTTTCACACCTCAACAATGCTAGCATACTTTTGCATGTCTGCATATGTTTATTGTCCTCTCGTGGTGGCTCCATGGTCATTGCGCCTTCACACTGCTTTAAAAGAATCTTCTCCAAACAACATAAAATGACATTTTAATGTTAAATTTAAATCATTTTCAATACAAATAATAATTGTATTCAACTGTGGGTTGTTTTGTGTAAAAACATGCCTCAAATAGGTTCTTAAAGTACAAGAGGGGTACCTAAATAAATAAATAAATAGACACTGTTATGGTTTCCTAACTACAATGCTAAGAACGCTTTCCTGGGCATGCCTCTTTGCCTCCATATTCTGTTACAGAAATCAGTGCAGGCCCAACTTGTGTATAGAATCTGAATGTTCAGCATGCAGAGGAGAGCTTTCAGCAACGTTTAATGAAGAGAAGCACAGAGTGATCCTTGCCAAGAGAATAGGTGTAACTGATGCACCCATCCTTGTTTTCATCTGTAAAATATTGAAGTTAGTGATGGGTGAACTCTCCTCAGCTCACTTCAGAACTGGATCAAGAAATATGAGCACAATGGGAGAATATTTTTTTTTTAAAACTTGGTTTTGCGGTGGGATGCTGTAAATTGAATAATAATGTAAAATGAGTTTCTGCAAAATGTACTTTCGGTTTATTTTTTTGTCCATATTCTGGACAGAAATCAGAGTTCAGACAGATCTAAGCACATTTCACCAAAGAAAGGTTGTTAAGACTGCGGCAAGGCATTTGAGAGTGTGGAAACTAGGGGTATTCTTCCTACCCGGACATGGCCCCATTGTGTGGATCTTTTTAATAGGCATCTTGGGGCCACTGCTCAGAATGCGATATATGGTAATATATACTTTGTTTGAAACCGAGGTTTTCAGTGAGTGAGTGTGTATGTATACCTTCAGAAATATAAAGCAGATTCCTGGCTGTGGAGAGCTCATTCCCCATCCCTATTTTGTCAATGAATATATTCTTCTCTTTGGTGTAGGAGTGCGGACGCTAATCTTGGAGAACCAGGTTTGATTCCCCACTCCTCCACATGCAGCTGCTGGTGTGACCTTGGGTCACTCACAAGTTCTCTCAGAGCTGTTCTCTCAAGAGCAGTCCTTGAAAGAGCTCTCTCAACCCCACCTTCCTCACAGCCCCACTGTCTTAACATCCGAACTGTGTCAGTTCGAGCCCCCCGCTGGTGTGAGCAGCCAGCCTGTCGTCCCCAGCTCATCGTCCACCCAGCGATTCAAAAGCTTCCGTGAGTAGATAAAATGGGAACCACTCCTTAGAGAGGGTGGGCACACCGACTCCCTTCTGGGAAGGTGTTAGCTCTCGGTTGGAGACATTCTGGTCTGGACCCGGAAGGCAGAAGAATCTACTCAGCTAAGAAAAATCCCTGCAGTGGGATGCTCCGGCCAGGCGGTGGCAGTGTGGCGATGCAGCTGTTGGAACATGACTGAGTCAAGCCAGAAACATTTCCACCGGGCAGTACGGCGTGTGCAACTTAATGAATTATATGTTGTCTTCCCTATCCCCTATGAAAAACATTGTTAGTCCCCTGTCTAAAGAGTAACTGTAAATCACTTTGAGCCCACTTGTGGGGAAAGCGATTAATAAATCGAAAGCATTATTGTAAGCTGCTCTGAGACTGCGATCACACGCGCCAGTAGATCTGACATAGGTACGAATGCCCGATGGATTTAAAGGGCACGATCAGACTGCAACATCTGGGAAGCGTCCCACAGTCACCAGCAACCCATGCTGCTCCACTGCAGAACCGGAGTAAAAAGACACCGGAGAAAATCCAGTAGTAAACGGGTTGTGATGGGCCACGGACAGACCTTCCCCTGTCTGATCGCGTAGGCACGCATGCATGCCATCGGGATGGTCTGATCCGGCCATCCTGGCTCGCTCTCTTCCCCCCTCTACGCCGTATGCGCATCATCACATACTCCTAGGGGGCCATTGGTGCGGAGGTGTGATTCCTTGTTTATGCGCATGGGAAATAAATGGCAAAAAACCCCGACTCACCCGCAGTTGCGTCTGATCACACAGTGATGGGCTGAACCCACAGCTACAAAGGGAGGTGTGATCTCGCAACTGCGGGTCAAATTACTCCAGAGGAAATAGTCTCGCTTCCCCTCCACTTCCACTGGTGCGTGTGACCGCAGCCTGAGACTCCTCTGGGTAGTGAAAGGAGGGGCAGAAATCCAATTTTTTCTTCTTCTTCTTCTTCTTCTCCTCCTCCAGGCAGATGGGTGTGGAGAAGATAAAGGTGAGGACAGTTGCACATGCTCATACAATTTACGATACAGCTCCAGGCATTTTTGAACATTAAAAAACATGGATGCTGAGAACTTAGAAGCAAACATAATAATCGGTGAAGCTTACCTTGATCCAACTCCTTGTTTACGTACCACTTTAGCCTCCTTGCTGGGTCACTTTGGTGTTTATCAATGCTGTATGGGATGGCTTTGTGCCTTTTGTGTGGTCACTTCTTGGGCCTCAGAATCATGGCTGAGTTGCATCCACTTTTGCACTTGCATAGTTTGTGAAGTAAATCTTCTCTATCACCAGCAAAGATCACATGTATCTCCCATGGGTCTTGGTTAGATCATTAAAATGACCTACTTGTCAAACAAAGAATTACTTGCAGTTCACCCCTTCTTTGCTTTTGTTCAGTGAGGTGCACCCTTCAAATCACCTACGGTGGACCCACTGGCTGTCTTTCGTCCCTGCTCAGTCCATCGCAATCAAAAGAATTTATCACAACAAGATTCATTCATTCATCACCTACATTCATAGGTGGGCCATGAAACTTAAAGTTACAATTTCCCCCACAGTTGGGACAGTTCAGCAGCATTTCCTTTTATGCCCATGTGCTGGGACAGGAATGATGCATGGTAAACAGGAGACCTGAGAGGCATTCTTTTTGTTACGTAACACTTTCAAAATCCCCCCCCCCCCCGCAGAACGGTGTTGTGTGAGAACTAGATTTCCCATGAGGCCATGTGAGAATGTGCATGTGTGAATTTATTAGGATTTAGGTAGCTCAAAAGCCATTGGTAGGTAGTGAGTAATGCTTTCATATCTGGTGTCCATAGACAACAAAGTGGTACGTCTCAACTAAAAAAAAAAGGTCAGTGTTTTCTTTTAGCAATATGCCTTTAAGGACAGTGCTGGCAATACATGTAGTCATATTTTGTTGTAACTGGCCACATGTATTATTTTTATTTATTACTTAAAACATTCTGTGCTACCTTAAAACATTAAAAGAACATTTAAATAAAATATGGTATATAAAAAAAGTAAAAGTGATATTCAAAACCTTACAACAAAGACTGTTACCATATATAGAATGAGAAATACCAGATGCCAGATGTTCAAGTTGGATTCAGAAAAGGAAAAGGCACTAGAGATCATATTGCAAATGTATGTTGATTACTGGAGCATTTCAGAAATAAAAAAACAGCCTGTGTTCCACAGATTACAGCAAAGCTTTAAAAAACTGTTTTACCATCATTGTATATTTTCGGGGACCATCCTGCTTTCAATTGAATATTATTGTTGTTGTGACTAGAGATGTAAAGGCCTGGAAAAAAACCGGAAAAATTTGGGGGGAAAACGGGGGTTTTCCCCATTTTTTTTCTTGAAGCCTTTTTTGTTTTTTTTCTGAAAAATTGGAAAAATTGGAAAAAGAAAAGAAAAAAATGATTATGGAACGTTTTATTTTAACATGATGAATAAAATATTTTAAGACAAGGTGTTCAAATATTTTCCAAATCATTTCTAATATATATATATATGGTATCA
>NW_015173192.1:143459-163863 GCF_001447785.1 Gekko japonicus | reverse complement strand
GGCTGCTGCCACACACGCTAAGTAATCCACTTTCAATCCACTTTCAGTGCACTTTCAAAGTGGAGTTTTACTGTGTGAACTGGCAAAATCCACTTTGAAAGTGCACTAAAAGTGGATTGAAAGTGGATTACTTAGCGTGTGTGGCAGCAGCCTAAGTCATGAGAAGCTACTAATTGTTTATCTTTTAGAGCCGTTTCATTTCCCAGGCTTTCGGCGCGAGTTTTAGAAGCACCAGGGAAAGCAGGAACCATGATCATTGGTTATTGCATTTTATGAATTTGTTTATTATCTGGTGCCCTGCATCTCCTGACCATTCCAAACAGTCTTCCTGTGTACCAGCTTTCTTCATTACTCCAATAAATACTACTTTGCTATAAACATGTATTCGATTGAACGTGTAGAGGATTCGGACAGCGGGGAGGGCGGGGTAAAAATCCCAACAAACAAACAAACAAATAAATATTAATAGTTTAACATTGAATATAACAGAACAGTAACATCAAAATACAGTTTAAAAGTCAATAAAGTACATAATGCATAATAACGCAGTCAAACAATGTTAACAGTATAATAGGCAGTATTGAAGTGATTTTTGAGGTAGAGGCCAGTAATTGTAAAGAATACCCAAAGGACTATTGACCTTACTTAGGAGACTTTGATGAGGAACTTTATCAAAAGCTTTCTGGAAGTCAAGGTAAACAACATCTATTGGGTTCCCCTTATCCACATGTTTGTTCACTCCCTCAAAGAACACTAACAGGTTAGTGAGACAAGATCTTCCCTTACAGAACCCATGCTGAGTCTGCCTCAATAGGTTTTGCTCATCTATGTGCCTATTAATTCTTTCCTTAATAATAGGAACTAATAATAATAGGAACATCAACTTACCCGGTATTGAAGTCAGACTGATCTCCCGGATCTCTTCTGGAACCCTTTTTAAAGATGGGAGTGACATTAGCTACCTTCCAGTCCTCAGGAATGGAGGCAGATTTTGACTTCCGGTCTTCGGCGCTTCAACGATGGCTGCGTCTCTTGGCTCCTCCGAGAGACGTGTGCCATGAATCGGGGATTAGGGGGGAGCGTGAGTGTACATGCTCCCCCATGGAGCCCATAGGCAAATGGGCCCTACCTCCGTCCGTCCGGAGAGCCCTACCTCCGTCCGTCAGCCGGTACAGGGGGGCTACTCTCTGCCCTGAAGGTCCTGCCCTGATTCCCAGAATTGGATTAGAAGCGACCACCGGATCAAGCGTTTGGAGGTTTAGTGATTTTCTCTGCCTGGCGTGATTCCAGGGGCCATCTTAGGACCTGGTGGATCGATTTAAGGACTGATTAGTTTTTCGTTGAAACAAAACACCAAAGCCTAGAAGTGAAGTCCCCCTACTAAATAAGCGGAGGGGGGAGGGGACGCCCTATCTCCCAGCGCTTTAAGCGAATGCAAAAGCATGATTGGAGGGACTGATCAAATTGTGGTGATGGACTGTAGCGGAGAGTTTTTCTGAAAGAAAGCTGAGCGTTTAAACTGACCTTAGAGACTTTGGCATTCTTTCTTGGCAAATGTAAACATCCCCAAAAGATGGCGATGAGAGGCGAGGAGGGAGGCGGGACCAATGCTTTCTTCAGGAAGAAGAACAGTGGAAAGCTAGGTCATGTGACCTAATCATAGACTGTCTTTAAAGTGAATCGTCGGCCCTCTGGTGGCTAAAATGGAGCAGCGACCTGGATCTGTACTAAAAGCGGCTACATTTTTAAAGGGACAGTACTTGGTGTGCACTTTGATCATAGAGACTTATGAATGGTTGGAGACTCTAAAGTTTAGTTCAGTTGTGGTTGGACTGGCAAACGGATCGAAAAGCTGGTTTTTTGGGGGGGCAAAGGGCTCGCTATCTTCATAAGATCGGTTTGCTAAGAGAAAGGTTGGATTCTCCAATGATTGTGTTCTTAATGCAACAAAAGGAAGGTCTCTTTTGATTTAAGATGCTTAAGGAAGCGATGATGTCCCTGGAAAAAGGAACTTGGTTTATATAATGAATGGACAGATCCGGACTTATAAAAGCTAAAATCTAATTGGAGGAAGAAGAAGAAAAAGAAGATACAGCTAAGACGGAAGAAGATAAATTGTTGAAGTGTTCTTACTGAAGGAACATTGGTTTTTAAGATTTTGCCTATGGGGGAGGGAGCAAAGCGTAAAAGGAGATGCCAATTTTTCTTAAGGGCTGTGTCCAGGTGTGTTTTAGTTTTGGAATTACTTTCTGCCTAGTCTGATAAGATGGTTTTGTCAACAGAAGTGATGATTGGCAGGCACTCTTCATGTTTAAAAGTATATGAACAAGTGTAATAACTATGTTTTAAGCATTGTAAAACCTCCACACTTGGGTTTTTAGTTAGATTCTCTTTACTTTCTCCTTTAGATGTAGATTTTTCCCTTTCCAATTTCTGTTGCAGTTTTTTAGAAAAGCAAATTTAAAAAAAAATCCCCTTTGGGGTCTATCAGTCGTAGGACCTGCTCTCTTGTCACCACAATCTGACTCAGGTCTCTCAACACCGCTTCCTAAATCAGTGGTTCTGGAGTGGGCAAGCACTTCTCATCTTCCACAGTGAAGACAGAGGCAAAAATGCATTCAGCTTCTAAGCCTATCATCTTTCAGTACTCCTTTTACCCCATGATCATCCAAGGGCTCCACTGCCTCCCTGGCTGGTTACCTGCTTCTAATGTATTTGAAGAAATTTTTATTGTTGGTCTTTATATTTTTTGCTATATGCTCTTCATATTCCTTTTCTGCCTGCCTGATCACAGACTTGCATTTTATTTGCCACAGCCTGTGTTCCGTTTTATCAGCCTCACTGAGACTAGCTTTCCACCGCTTAAAGGAATCCTTCTTACCTTTTACAGCTTCCATTACTTTCCATGCAGGCTTTTTCCTATACCTATTTGTACCTTTCCTAACCTGCAATATATATTCTTTCTGAGCTTCTAGGATTGTAGTTTTAAATAGTCTCCAGGCTTCCCCAATGGTTTTGACCCTTTCTACTTTTCCTTTCAGTTTCTTCCTCACATGTCCCCGCATATCAGAGAAGTTACCCCTTTTAAAGTTAAAAGTGGTTGTGTCGGTCTTTTTGGTCAACTCCCTATTTATACAAATGTTGAAGTCAACATCTGCTCCATAGCACAGTCATTAAGAGTATCTACAAACTCAATCTCTTTTCCCCGACTAGAACATATATTGACACAATCAATGTGTGGGTAGTTAAAATCACCTATTATGACACAGTTTTTTTGTCTAGCCGCTATCTTTAATTCATTCATCATTTTATAATCCTCCTCTATCTTTTGATCTGGTGGGCGCTAACAAACTCCCAGTGTGAAGCTTCCTTTTGGGCCCATTATTTCAACCCATAGCATTTCCAGAAGCAAATCCAATTCACTTTCCCTCTCAATCTTACTGGACTGTATACCCTCTCTGACAAGGTCTCCTTAGCTTTTGCCTTCTCTCCTTTACTAATATCTAAAATAATACATCCCAGTGCAAGGAAATCTGGGAAATGTAGTTTTCTAGATCTCCTAAGTTACAAGGTAAACCTGTGATGAGTTATGGAAGTTAGTAGTGGCGCAGGCTATAAAAGATCCTGGTTGAAGGGTGAGGAATAAAACTTCTTGCTTTTTAAGAGTCCATAAAGCTTTATGCAACTGGCAAAATGCTATTTTGCAGCTGCGGCAACTGAACTCATTTCAGTGTCTTTTAAGGCCACTTTTTCTAGCTGCAATAAAATAGCTTTTAAGACAATCAATCAGTGACTGATCCATGAATGAGCGAAGAGGCTCATTTTCGACAAATTTGCTTGGAAATACGACTGCACAGTCTAATAAAGATTCAAACAGTTTGTAAAAAGAATCCCCACATTCCATTTTAGTTAAGCGATTGTTAAGTAAAACTGACTGTTCCCACTTGAGACGGTCTTTTTCCTTGGACTGACACCTGTGCGTGTCACACTCTGTGAGGCTTTCACCAACGACACTTCATTGTGACTCCAAAAAGCTAAGATGCTGTTTCATCCACTCCTCTCTGTCTTCTTATATAATATGGTCCACATAAAGCTGCTTTCTCCTGGATCAGACCTTTGCTCCATTAAGGTCAGTATTGTCCTACTCAGACTGGCAGCCATTCTCCGGGGTCTCTGGCAGAGGTCCTTCACACCTCCTGCCACCTGGAGATGCCGGGGATTGAACCTGGGACCTTCTGCATGCCAACTCTTCCACTTAGCCACAGCCCCTCCCATCAGTCCAGTTCCTCCTGAACCCCTTTGTTCCAACCTGTGCGGTGCCTGAAAGTGGACAAGCTATGGAGAGATCCATGACCATACTGTTCCCCCCCCAACCCCCCCCCCCACACATTTAAAATCCTCCCCAGGGACCTGCAAAATAGATTATACAGCTTGCTTTCAAAACCCTGAAGCTGCTTTTCCACAAAGGACTATAGATGCCCCCCTCCCCAAGACTAACAGTAGTTTCAAAGTGCATTTAGACCAGAAAACTGGGAAATATATAAAAGGCAGTCTTGTCTGCTCTGACCGGCAGCAACTGCCCAGGGTAGAGTTGCCAGCTCCTGGCTGGGAAATTTCTAGGGATTTGGGGGCAGACCAAGGGAGGGACCTTGGTAGGATCTAATGCCATACGTCAAATCTGCATTTGTCTTTCCCACTGGTGTCCCAGCCTTCTGACTCCGTCTTAAAAAAAACTGTCTGCATTTGGTTTCATTTTCACACTTCAACTGTGCCAGCCTACTTTTGCATCTCTGCTATGTTTATCGCCCTCTTGTGGCGGCTCCATTGTAATTGTGCCTCCGCACTGCTTTAAATGAATCTTCTCCAAACAACATTCAAACAACCATAGAGAAAGATGGCGTCACAGAAGCACGAAACTAATTTAAGAAATGCAAATGCAGATTCGACCATAGAGGCCACCTTCCAAAGCAGCCATTTTCTCCAGGGGAACTGATTTCAGTAGTCGGGAGAGGAGCTGTAATTCCAGGAGACGCTCAGGCCCCAACTGGAGGTTCTAGCAACAAATAAATATACACTGCAAAAACCTTATAACAAACTAATGTGTTCTATTTATGGTCATCATTTAGTAACGTGCATAGTGTATCATTATTTCATCCTAGTCAGGTATAAATATTCATTACATTCAATAAGCAATAACATTCAGTACATATAGATTGATAACTACCAGACCATTTTGCATCAGTGTTTTAAAATTCAAGCCCCAACGGGAGTTTCCAGAACTAAAAGGCTGCTTCTCCTTGCATGAAGTCTTCCAAAAAGGGGGACAGCTTTCTTAATAGTTGTAGGATGCTTTTTTCTTGCCGGTCCTACAAAAGACTATTTAAAAGACATAATTCATAAGTATAAAAATTATACATTATTACTAATATAACTTGGCTTCAAAGGTTTTCTCTACCACATTATGCAGCTAACATTCATGGACGGGGTACTCCTGTCATTCTCAAAGCTGCATAGTATGGACCTCGTTCTCTGGTCATTAAATTCTTTCAACACCTGTTAACAATCCGTGTGAGTGTTCTCTAATTAAAGAGACAGTAACAAACCTTCACATAACACTTCTTAAAGTATGCGTTTCAGTCCAGAACAAATCTTTTCTGCTAACACTGCAGCTCAGGTTGCTTCACCCACCTGGAGGTTGGCAACCCTACTCCAGATTCTCAGGTTGGTGGTCTTTCCTGTCACCTGTTGCCCAGCCTTTTCAATACGAGATGATGGGCCTTGAACTCGTTGGCACAGGAGGAAGGGTTAACTCCCCCCCCCCGTCCTCCAGCACCATGGTTTCAATCTGTGGTTCCCAGTGACTAATTTAAATGAAAAAAGGTTGAGGGATCCTGTGACGACCCCTTAACTGGGGAGGTCTGGTTTTACTTTAAAATGTTCTTTTTGTTTTGTTTTACTGTGTATATCCGGCTGCCACCAGGAAATTTTAGGCTTTCCAAACCTTTACTTTATTTTGGCTATCACTGGGTATGTAGGTCGAGGTTTTAGGCCTTTGAGGTACTAATGTGGTGCCTGAGGAAGTATTTCTTTCAGAACTGGTATCTTAAATAAAAGTAGATTTATTGATATAACTCATAAATAACAGTGTAGAACAAAGTAACTGGTAATGTGAATATTCTGATAAATTCTTTGGTGTCTCACACAAGCTCTGCTCCCTTTCTGTCAGGGATTTTTCAGGTAACTTTGTAACTTTAACTCAAGGACATGTAAGTTCACTGTTTCTCTCCAGGACATACAGCCTTTCCTAAACTTTTCTTCTTCTCTGAACAACATCAACAGACAGCTTAACTGTTTTCACACAGAACAGCTTCTCACTTCTTTCATACACAGAGCTTAACTGAACTTCTGTTTCTCTCACAGAACTCAGAACTTAACTAACTTCTAAACACCACTGTCTTCATCAACTGTCACTCTTCAACTGTCAAAACCTCAAACTGTCACTCCTGATAGACATACATATTCAACCACACAGCATCACTTCCAAACCCCCTCCCCCTCTCTGTCACTCACCAATCACCCCCCCCGAGAGCCAGTGTGGTGTAGTGGTTAAGTGCACGGACTCTAATCTGGGAGAACCGGGTTTGATTCCCCACTCCTCCACTTGCACCTGGCTGGATGGCCTTGGGCAAGCCATAGCTCTGATAAGAGCTGTTCTTGAAAGAGAGCAGTTTCTGTCAGAGCTCTCTCAGCCCCACCTACCTCACAGGGTGTCTGTTGTGGGGAGGGGAAGGGAAAGGAGTTTGTAAGCCACTCTGAGACACCTTTGGGTTGTGAAGGGCGGGGTATAAATCCAATCTCTTCTTCTTCTCTTCTTCTTGTCTGTTTCAAGCACTCTAGACTATCACATGCAACCAAACTTTTAAAGAGACACACACCGATAAACAAGGAATCGTTACCGATCCACTCACAGATTTCCGGCACCGCAACTGTTTGTACCTTGAGAAGGAAGGGATGAGTTTCTGGAGGCCTTTGTGCGGCTGCTTCTAGAAACAGGTATTTACAAGTGGGGGGCCCACAAGACTTGTGGGAGGGGGAATCCCTTATCCCTCTCATTGCTGAGCTGGCGAGGCTCCAGGCCTCACCACCTCAACCTGAGCCCCGCAGCTGGTGTCTGCCGCTGTGGCACCTGGGCACGCAGTTGCTGCCGGCATCCTCTGCTAAAGCAGGGAATTCCCTCCACTTCCTCGCTGGGTCCAGCACGGCTCCCGGGCTGCACAGCCACCGCTGCTGGGCCTAGCGCTGCTCCCGCGATGCACAGCCACAGCGGCCAGGTTCAGCATGGTTCCTGAGCTCTGCTGCCACCACCGCTGGTAGGCCCAATGTGAATCCCAGGGTGCGCCACCACTGGCCCCAGTGCGGCTTCTGGCCTCCTCCGACGAACACCAGAGGTAGGTGCATTCTCTGCACTCGCCCAGATTTTTTATTTTTGGGGGAATTAACCCCCCCCCCCCCCGTGTATTTTCTTTTCAAGATGTCAGATTTTTCTGCAAACTTGGGGGGGGAGTCACTCAAGTTTGCAGAAGAATTTGTTTTGGGTAAGCGTGGCCTGGATTCACAGATTTAGATCTCTTAGGAGATATAGGTCCCGATCAGTGTTCCCTCTAAGCTGAGTTAGTGTGAGCTACCTCACAGTTTTTTAGCCTCCGGCTCACAGATTTTTGTCTTAGCTCAGGAAGGAGGGCTTCAGAGCAAACTAATTCATGCAGCAGCCAGATCGCTTGCTCACAAGTTTAATGCCAGGAGCTCACCAAGTAGAATTTTTGCTCACAGGACTCCACAGCTTAGAGGAAGCCTTGGTCCCGATCACACGCAGAAGTAGCAGCGCAAGAGGCATGAATGTCGGGTGGATTTTACGGGCGCAAACACATGGGAATATCTGGCAAGTGTCCCGCACCCGTCGGCAACCCCTGTCGCCCCTCCAAAGAGGTGGAGTTAAAAAATACCTGGGAAAGTGCAGTAGCAAATGGGTTTGCGATGGGCCGCAGACGGACTTCCCCTGTGATTGCTCCAGCGCTCTCTCATTGCATCAGTGATCCCTCGTTGAAGCGCACCAGAAACACGCGGCAAAGAAAACAACCCAATTCACCCGCCCTTGCGTCTGATCATGCAGTGGTGGGTCAAATTACTACGGGGCCCATAGCCTCGCTTCCCCCCCCCCCCCGCCACAAGCTCTTGTACTGATGTATGGTCTATGCACTCTGCGCATGCTTTGTTCTTGTAGTTTGTAACCCGTGTAATTTCCTCCTGCTTTGGGTATTGTTTATTATCCCTCGCTTAGCAACCCAGATGCATGCCCAGACGTAGAGCTTCTTAGTGAACCATGCAACACTCAAGGCCAAGCAGGTGTGTGATAAGGATGGCGGCAGCTTTTTGTTTTAATTAGCAGAGCCTGAGAAAAGCTTAGTACCGATAACTGGAGCGTTTGGTTCCCAGCAAGTTGGCGCTCTGAATTCCCAAGCGGGAAGTAGACTCATTGGCTTAGCAACATTTTGAAATCCGTTTATATTACTTGCTATGGTCCTTTCATGTTATTCTAAACAGAAACCTCTCTAGTGACTCATTGCCTCAATAAAGTACCCTTTTCTATGAGAAGTGACTACGTTGTTTTAATGGGACCTTGACACCCCCACGCGTTATCTGGCATGTGTGGCCGCAGCCATAGATTATTTATACCCCACCTTTCTGCCCAGTGGGGACCTAAAGCATTTTATCTCATTCCTCCATTTTATCCTCACAACGATCCTGTGAGGTAGGTTAGACAGAGAGTGTGACTGACTGGCTCATCATGGTCACCCAACTAGCTTCCATGGCAGAGTGGGGATTGGACAACACTTGAACCACTCTACCACACTGGCGCCCTCTCTCTCTCTCTCTCTCGTAATTATCTGGAAAATGTATATGTTCCCTCTCCCGAGATCTTGCTCAGGGGGGCAAAATAAGCCACAAAACAATCAACACACAGCATAAAACCATCAAAATTATCAGACAGTTAAAAAGCCAGCCAGAGGATAAAAATAGCACAAAAAACATTTAGCATAAAACATTTACAGTTTGGTGTCGTGGTTAAGTGCACGGACTCTAATCTGGGAGAACCAGGTTTGATTCCCCACTCCTCCACTTGCTGCTGCTGGATGACCTTGGGCAAGCCACAGTTCTGTCAGAGCTGTTCCCTCAAGGACAGTTCTGTCAAGAGCTCTCTCAGCCCCACCTCCCTCACAGGGTGTCTGTTGTGGGGAGGGGGAGGGAGAGGAGTTTGTAAGCTGCTCTGAGACTCTGAGTGAAGGGCAAGAGATATAAATCCAGTCTCTTCTTCTCTTCATGATTCTCAATAAACCAGTCTCTGGTAGGGTTGCCAACCTCCAGGTGATGGCAGGAGATCTCGCGCTATTACAACTCATCTCCAGGTGACAGAGATCAGGCCCCCGGAGAAAATGGCCTCTTGGGAAGTTGTACTCCATGGCTCCACCCCCCAAATCTCCAGGTATTTCCCAAGCTGGAGCTGACTTCTCAGGTTAGAAGCAAGAAGAAGAAGAAGAAGAAGAAGAAGAAGAAGAAGAAGAAGAAGAAGAAGAAGAAGAAGAAGAGGAGGAGGAGGAGGAGGAGGAGGAGGAGGAGATTGGATTTATACCCCGCCCTTCACTACCCAAAGGAGTCTCAGTGCGGCTCACAAACTCCTTTCCCTTCCCCACAACAGACACCCTGTGAGGTAGGCAGGGCTGAGAGAGCTCTGACAGAAACTGCTCTTTTTTCAAGAACAGCTCTTATCAGAACTACGGCTTGCCCAAGGTCATCCAGCCAGGTGCAAGTGGAGGAGTGGGGAATCAAACCCGGTTCTCCCAGGTTAGAGTCCGCGCACTTAACCTAGCCACCATTTGAGCAGATCCACTGCTCAATTAAAAGCCTGGATAAAAAGAAATGCTTTGGCCTGGAGTTTAGAAGAAAGCAAGGCAGGCTCCAGGTGAGCCTCAAGGGAGAAGGTCGCGCCTTAAGCATGATGCCACCACTGAAATAGCCCTGTCTGTGGTCGCCACCAATGCTCCCTCTAAGCTGTGGAGTCTTGTGAGCAAAGATTCTGCTTGGTGAGCTCCTGGCACTGACGTTGTGAGCGAGCGATTGGGCTGCTGCATCTCTGGAGCCATCCCTTCCTGAGCTAAGACAAAAATCTGTGAGCCGGAGGCTAAAAAACTGTGAGCTGGCTCACAGTGACTCAGCTTAGAGGGAACACTGGTCGCCACCCACCTCACCTCTATTAGGGATATTTGGTTAATGTAGCAAAGCTGCCCAGTCAGGAAAGCACAGAATCATGCGCAGTAAACTCTCTTCCTTGCAACCGGGGAAAAGAACTTACTTTCCTTGAAGCTTATTCACACCCACAAACATTTACCAGTAGCAGAAAAAGAGACAGAAGTCTATTCTGGTTAGTACTGTTCCCTATTCCAACTGCCCAGGTGTGGAAGAATGAGATCTTGGGTTATGTTTTGCTTGTTTCTTGCAAGACCACAAGGTACAGGAAGAGGAGGAGCCAGACAGAAATTCTAGAATAGAAAAGAAAGACACCATGCAGATACCAAGTCTGGTTGCAGAGGAAAAGGGAAGTATAGCACCCTCTAGTGGCCAGGCATGCTGAGGCGGCTTTACTCCAGCCATCTCTGCTGGTGAGGGCACAGAGAACCCGGCCTGGGAAGAGAAGGCTGGATGAGAGGCACCAGAGCCATTCTTGTGTCCCTTACTGTACTGGTTAGAGTGTCGAACTAGGATCTGGGAGACCCAGTTTTGAATCTTCACTCTGCCACGGAAGCTCACTGGGTGACATTTGGCCAGTCACACATTCTCAGCCTGACCTACCTCACAGGGTTGTTGTGAGGAGAGAATGGAGGAGAGGAGAATGACGCACAATTCTTTGGGAGAGAAAGGCAGGATATAAGAGAAATAAATAAACAATACGTACATAACATTATGTGCTGAAAGATCTGGCTGTCTCAATAGTGGGTGGGACGACAGAAGGATGGGGATGAAGGTACAGGAACAGGCAAAGGCTTGTAGATGACTCTGAAGGAAGCCATCCGCAGTGGCACTCAAGTGTGATTTGTTAAGTGTGGGGCTTCAAAATACAGTGCAACGTGTTTCAATAATTTATAGAATATATTTACTGAGACACATAGCCTGCCAAATTCTGGGTCTCCAGATGAGTAATGGTACTATAATACTATTTCTATGTCTACATATATGATATGATGCCTTTTCTCGTCCTATTTTGTTCAGTTTAAAATAATGACTCTGAATGCATTTTTGTTTGTTTCTTTGCAGCAGGAGGAGAAATCTTGGTCTGAAGCTCCCCATTCCATTAGTGGGAGGAATGAGAGGGCCTCTCTATGACTTGCCTCTATTTACTGGGATAACATTATGACAGCTATAGTTCATCTTCATGGTTCTGCAGGGGGAATAGCCATTATTTGGTATTTACAGCAACATTCTTCAGTCGAGCAGACTATAGGACAGCGCAGGATATGGCCTACAGAACAAAGATTACTGGGCTTTAGGGGCAAGGGCTGGCCTCATAATATAAAAGGCCACATGAGCCGTATTTTAATAGAAACTGAAATAATGGAGCCAGTAATAGCCGATGATGCTTGGAAAACACCTTCTAGCTGGGTCTCTCCAAGCCTTTTATGAATTCTATTCAACAGTCAAGGAAACATGTGCTGGGTTTTGAGGGCCCCCCCCTTTCTGTTTTTGTAAATAAATAAATAAAACTTAAAATGTGGGTGCTAGATCAGTGTGAATTAGGGATGCTGCAAATTTCTCAGCAAGCCTGTTGTCAATAGTTGAACATATTTGTGTTTGAGACAATCAGATTGTGAGCTGATCAGAGATATGGACAGCTGTCAAAGAGAGCTTTCAGATCTCTAACTTTGCTGCCATCGAGGGGGGATTAGAACCTGATTCTAAGCTCAGCTTGGAGCGAGCTTCTAATGTAACCCCCCCCCACCAACAGGCACCTGCAAACCTGCTTGAGGGCTATCCCCCCCCATTCTTGCAGATTTTTATGCAATATCGAATCCACTACTAGACGGTGTGCTGTAGGGTGAGATGAGCCCAGGGCCCCGTTGTTGGGTGGCTTGGGGCAGTTGCGGCGCCGGCAGACAGGTATCTGACTGGTAGATGGTGTGCTGTGGGGTGAGATGGGTCCAGGGCCCTGTCGTCATCATCATCTCCTTGCACACTAGACAGAGAAGCAGGATTCCTCTCAGCATCTGCTTCTGTCTCCTAGCTAGATAGCACAGGAACTGTCTCTATATCTCTGCCCTGCACTACAAAGCACGTATTTCTAGAATAAAGTACATTTATTTATTTATTTGTTATATTTATACCCCGCCCATCCTGTGAACAGGCTCAGGGTGGCTAACAAAAACGGTACAATGTACCTAGTCGGCATAATCATAAAACTTTAAAACTACATAAAATGCATACTTATTCATATACATGTAATTAACAATTAGCAATAAAGTGCTTGCAGTGCTAAACATTTGATGGCATGCTTTCAGATCTAAATCCACATTATTTTGTTTCGAAGTGAAACATGGCTCTCTGTAGTCTTGCAAGTATTGTGGGAATGGTCCTACACGTGTACATGTATGTGTGTGACCATTCCATTTGGCTAATTGGCCCATTCCGCCTAGGTGATGCCCCATACCAAAGGCAGAGTGAATGCGTGAAACCTTCAGGGCTAGTTAAAGACCATTACAAGGTTGTTTTAAAGAAAAACAAAAATGAACTTTATTAAACCTATCAAGTATCAGCATTCTCCAGGCAAGATGCCAGCTAGGCGCTTCCGTCAGAATTTTAAACAATACAAGTCTTATTTCCTAAAGAGATTATTTATTTATTTATTTAACTTTTACCCCGCCCTCCCCGCCAAGGCAGGCTCAGGGTGGCTTACATAAAAACAATAAAACAATATATATTTTAGTAAAAAAACCATGATAAACAATTTAAAACCATTGGTATGTCAATGGTGGCATAATATAATAAAGTGCATTTAAAACACATGCAGTGGTGCAACCACTTTAAATAGCTTCAACTAGACATAGATCAGCACAGGGTCTAGTTAATCAGGACAGCTCCTACCAAAATGCCTGCCAGAAAAGCTCCGTTTTCATGGCCCTGTGGAACTGTGAGAGGTCCCGCAGGGCCCTGATCTCTCCAGGGAGCTCATTCCAGTAAGTCGGTGCCACCAAGGAAAACGCCCTGGTCCTAGTCGATGTCACCCTGGCGTCCTTAATACCAGGGAGGTCCAGGCGGTTTTGTGTTCCTGATCGCAGTGCTCTCTGGGGGAACATGCGGGGAAAGGCGGTCCCTCAGGTAGGCAGGCCCCTGACCATAGAGGGGTTTAAAGGTCAAAACCAGCACCTTGAAATAAATCCGGAATGCTATTTGGCAGCCAGTGCAGAGACTTTAGCACAGGCTGGATGTGCTCCCGCATAGGGAGACCCATCAGCAGCCTGGTTAAGTTCCCCCCCTCCTTTCTTTTCTTTCTTGCTACCCCACAGGAACCAGTGGTCCCCTCCTTATTACCAGCTAGCTCCTCAACATTAAAGATTCCTCCTACAAAGCATACGAACAGCAGCTCCTGGACTGACCAGTGGCCTTCATGAGAGAAAAAGAATCTCACTGAAATCCAAAAGTCAGTGCTGAACTGTCCAAAAGGGCTCCAATTTATACAGAATTGATCAAAGATTTTTGCACAGGCCGTTACAAATGTTAATGACCAAGTGCTTTTGAAAATCGTGGGACCATCTCACGTTGGAGATGTCCTTACCGTCCAGGATTTATATTTTATTTACAAAATAACACAAGATAGCACTTCCAATTCTAAATGACAACCATGAAGTCAGGATGTTCTTTGGTGTTCACAGTGTGTGAGATAAGACAGACATGACACTGTCTGCTGAAACCAAGTGGGGGTGTGAAATTAGTAGAGTTTTAAACTATGGGAAAAGAATGTGGGTCCTTTTTCTGTATACGTGTCAAAAAAAGGTGCCCTTTGAAACAAACAGGCTGGCATTGCATTTTGGGAGCCATGCCCTGTGTGCTGGAAGCGGCTTGCTAACTGAAAGGGCAGAAACAGCTATATGATTTCTATATTTAAAGGGTTCGGTTCTCTGATCCAAACCTTTTACTATTAGAATTCTCCTACAACAGCAAGGACATGGTGCATTCGGGACAAGCACTGCTGCGCTAAAGCCAGGTGCCCTCGGCTAAACTAAAGGAGGATCTGGACCACCAAACCATACAGTACAATAGGTTTATTGGCATAGTAAGTTTAACATGGGAGCTGCAGTGGCTCAAGCGCTGTCTGAAGACGTTTCATGTGGCCAGCATGACTAAACACCAAGGCACACGGAACGCTGTTACCTTCCCACTGAAGTGGTACCTATTTATCTACTTGCAATTTCTTGCTTTCGAACTGCTAGGTTGGCAGGAGCTGGAACTAGAGACGGGAGCTCACTCCGTCATGCGGCAACTCGGCTCTCAAACTGCTGAACTACCGACCTTCCACAGCCTGCAGTTCAGCGCTTTAACCACTTGAGCCACTGCAGCTCCTTTCATATTTATATTTCATATTTATACTGACCCTTTATTTGCGGGTTAGACTATGGGCCAAAGTTAGGGTTGCCAAGTCTGGGTTGGGAAATGCCCGGACAACTGGGGGAGGTGCCTGGGGTGGGCAGAGTTTGAAGAGGAGTTCACCCTCCAAAGCAGCCACTTTCTCCAGGGGAAATCACCTCTCTCATCTGAAGATCAGTCACAATTCTGGGAGATCTCCAGGCCCCACTTGGAGATTTTAGCAAAATGAACACTGTGCAAAATTTCTTCAAATATCTATTAGAACTTTTGATTCATATTCTATAATAGCTCTACAAAAAATACAATATGTGATCAACAATCAATACAATTAACACTTCAGTGTGAAAACTCCTTATTACAAAGTTCCAAGAATACTGCAGGCAGCCAACGCACTATTCCAGAGTGTTAGTGGGTTTCCTTGATCTTCATCAGGACCTCTTAAATGGAACCTAAGCCTTCTATAAGTAAACATCACAGTTCAAAAATGCTTCATCACGAGCATAACAGCTGTCTATTTAATTTCAAATCGGTAATGTGGTTCAGAGGTTGGCAACTAGAGTTGCCAGGTCTGGGTTGGAAAATACCTGGAGACTTTGGGGGTGGAGCCGGGAGAGGGAGGGGTTTGGGGAGGGGAGGGGCCTCAGCATGGTACAATGCCATAGAGCCCACCCTTCAAAGCAGCCATTTTCTCCAGGGGAGCTGATTTCTGTCAGCTGGAGATCAGTTGTAAAAGCGAGAGATCCCCAGGCCCCACCTGGAGGCTGGCAACCCTAGCCAGAGCAAATGACACATGTGGCATGAGTCACACTTGCTATCACACACAACATCAGGGAACCAAAGTTCCCAAGCACGTTGGGGCCCAGTTTGGCCCAGGAGTGCCATGTGGGGTAGGACAGCCTCCGGCTGTCAGCAAGCTGCCATTGAGTAGTGTGCTCTGTTCTACATGTTACCTTATGCTCTGGTCATTCCCCCCCATCAGTTCTTCCTGAGTAGGTGTTTACTGTCTTTGCTTGCTATGCTGCGGAACTGCTCAAGGTCACACAGCTGGAGGTGGGAAGGAGTTATGGTGTTGCTCTGCTTATTATGTATTTGATGCCTGAGAACTGAACTTGTGTTTATGTTATAGAACCGTTGGGTTCCCAAGGAATTGGGCGCTCGTTTTATCTACATTCCCGCCAGCGGGAATTGGGCTCATTGGCTCTAACCTGGTTCAAGTTCCTTTATTATGTTTCCCTATGCGACCTGTAGTCATTACTAACAATTCTTGTGTTCCTGATCTAATCATCGCTTTACAATAAATTCTACTTTGTTCATCAACCGTGGATTTATTCGAATGCATGGGGAATCGGACACCGGCCTTCCCTCCTGCACCATTTTCCCAAGCCAAAATGGCCACGGGGGACCCATTTGCCCTCCTGCGGGGCAACACTTGCTGCAATCAAACCCATGGAGCACCATAGCATCATACACACAATCTAGTTTCACCTGATAGCACCAACCCAATAAGGAAAGACCTAGAAATCAAGATGTCATCTCCTTAGGGTAGGATCTATATTACAAATGATACCCACACAGTGAGGGTTTTCTCCAGAACTGACATAGTGCCCCCCCCCCATCTTAGAGCAGCAGCAAACACCAGGAGGGGGGGGGGATCCCAGTTCTTCTGAATTCACTCCTTTTTTTCCCCTTCAGTTTTGTATTAATATTTTTGTTTGAAATGCCACTTCTTAGCAGCTAATGTTTTCCAGCCTCCAACGCATCAAAATACTGAGATGTTTAATCTGCATTCAAGAGGTATGTGAAACATTGACCTTTGAGGCTAAATGCTGCTCTTCTTTATAAGCTGGATTTTATATCATACGCTTTCACTTCCGACACCAGGGTATGCCTTGTGCAAAGCTGCTTATTTTGCCCCAATTAAAACATGGTGGGTGAAATCTACTGCTGGTTCTGCAAAGATTCATGAGAAGCGTTCACACTTCTAAGGAACAGACGGACAGATTCTGTATGGGGGTGGACACTGAGGATAAGACTACATCACCAAGGCTGCAATTCACTGTCTCAAAACTAACCAAGGCCTCACAGTTTGTTCTCAGGCCACGATTGCAAATTTCAGTATGGCTAAGTGCCTTCATCTATTTTAACCAGATCATGCCTTTTCCCCCAGGTGTTTAGTATGCAGAGTAGAGGCAACTTTGCCTTAATAAGGAAAGAAGAAAAACAGTAAAGACCGTGTGTTATTCCATTTTTTTAAAAGAGTACCAAAAATTGCCCTAGCAGCTTTTTCTACCAAAGGACTCTCATCAGATCTCAGGAGCTCATCGAGGCCGGCCAGGGCTGGTGCTTGGATGGGTGAGCCCCCAGGAGGACCAGGGCTGCTGTGCTGTGGCAGGCAAGAGCAGACCACCTCTATTCATCCCTTCCATTGGAAACCAAACGGGGGCACCATAAGCTGGCTGTGACTTGGCACTTCTCACCCCCCCCCCAGCTTTTTCAAAAAAGGGACTCTGGCCTGGTTCAGGAGCCGAGACATTAGCTACTCCCACAAGCAAGGGTTCACGGCACTGTTTTTATCGCTGTTGCAAATCAGAGGCATGGACATTGGCCATGGAGTCTCCACCAGAGGTCATTTCGGGGGGGAACGCGGGGGAACGCAGTTCCCCCAGGTGAGGTGCAGGGGGCGTGGCACATGACGAAGCCCCGCCCCCTGCTTCTGGCCGCCCCGCTTCCAGCCCTCATTCAGCCAGGAGGAGGCAGGAGAAGAGGGAGGGTAAGTTGCTTCCTCCCCGCCTCTCCCCACCCCTGCCTGCCTGGGGCCAGGGAGGGCCTTGGCGGGGCTTCCTTGCACTCCCGCTGGCCTTGCAGGTCCACCGCCGGGCTCCTGATGTCAGGGGGTGTGGCATATGCTAATGAGTTATGCTAATGAGTTCCCCTAGCTCTTTTTCTACGAAATGACCCCTGGTCTCCACAAATTTATTTACTTCATTTATATCCCACCTTTTCCCACCAGGGGGACACACAGTGGCTCTCATCATTCCCCTCTCCTCTGTTTTATCCTCACAACAACCCTGTGAGGTAGGTTAGAGTGAGAGTGTGTGACTGGTTGAAGGTCACCCAGCAAGCTTTCATGGCACATTGGGGATTCAAAGCTGGGTCTCCCAGATCCTAGCCCCACACTTTAACAACGATGCCATGCTGGTTTTCAATTGGGAATTCTCTGCATGTGTCCTTTGTCTTTTTGCTGACTTTTCTTTTCCACATGGGCCTTCTATTGAGGTTAATTGGTATGGTTAGTCCAGTTACCATCAGTTAGCAGCAGGGGTCAGTTCGAGCCGGAGTGCACGGGAGTGGCAGCCCCGCCCCCAGCTCCCAGAGGATGCAGAACTGACAGCAGGCGTGGTGGGGCTACCTGGCGAGGCCAGTCTGGAGCGCCGATGGAACGGGATCAGTCATGGCGCTTCTCCGTCTCTGCTCCCCCCAGCAGTGGGGTGCTGCCTGCGCTCCTTCCCGCCAGAGCTCCGCTGAGGCTGCCCGGGGCAGGGGTGGGTGGCAGTGCCAGTTCTTCCCCCTCACCCTGCCACCTGCTGCAGGCCCCTCTGCCTGGCAGGGGACTCGGAGCCCAAGATCGATAGGACATGCCCAGCTGGCTGCCCACCCCCACTGCTCCTGGCCAGACGCCTCTTTTTTGGGGGGCGTGGCATTGGGGCAAAGGCTGCCCCTCTGGGGTGCGTCTGTGCCTTCGGGGGAGGGGGCACGATGACTCAGCAAGCAAGGAGACACACACACACACACACACACACACACACACACACACTGCCTCCGCTCACCTTTCAGTGGCCTGGCGGGCCTTTTGCATGGAGGGGAATTGGTGCCTGCCTGTCCCACGTTGCAGAGCTCCTCTCCCTTCTCCAGGGTCGGAAACTTTGATAGTTGCTGGGTCAGATTGTATACATACAACCAAAAGATCGGGCAGTACTAATCTCCCTTCACAATAGAAAACTAGCCCTTCAGGGAGCGAGGCTATATTCTTGACTCCACTCTCCCCGTGTCTGCAGTGGCGCAGTCTGTTCTGCCCTCTCCAGCGGATCTGGAATCCGCCTCCAGATCTGGGTTTGCAGAGAACACGAGTGTGTCGCGGTCATGTGGGAAAGGAACAAAGGGGCAAGGCAGAGAGGTTGGCTCGCATCCAAACGACTGTAACTTCTTGACTTGCTTTGAGTCCACTTTCTGGGGGGAAATCGGTGGGTTTCTGCCACTCCCTCCCCCCCCCGCAAGTAAGAGGGGTGGTTTGGGAAAGGGGCAGATGGATGTGGTTAGTTTTCCTCAAAAAATCTGCGCTGCTGCACCCTCCGCTGCCTTCCAATTTTCCGCAAGCGATTTCCTTGTCTTTGAGGGACCTTTCCAGGATAATTCGGGGGGGGGGAGGTGCTGGAAACCTCTGAGCCACACACACACCCCAGCCCAGCAGGGACGCTTTTCCTTAGTCCCAGCCAGGGACATCCCACGGGCTAGTCGGCGGGTGCAACGGGAAGGGTCTCCCCTCTGAGGCACCTCCAAATGCCACCCAAAGGAGTGCAAAAGAGGCGTTTCCCTGCCAAGGTCTGTCTGTCTCCCTCCCCGGAACTTTTTTGGGCGACTCTGCTTTTGCCTGCCCTGCAGGTGATTGGGTGCCGGCTGAGAGTTGCAGGAAGGGAGACGCCCCCTTGCCGCTTCAGGAAAGCAGGAAAACAAAACTAACACTGTCCTTCTCTGGGCGCTGCGTGGCTCTGCGTGGCCAGCCCAGAGACAAGGCCAGGATGTAATCTCCCCGCCTGCCCCTAGGCAGGCAAGCTCCCGTGCAAACGGGAAGACACGAGCCCGTCCATGAGACCTCTCCTCCCGGCTACGGGGCAGCCGGGGTGCTCAGGGATCCCTCCCCCCAGTAGGGTGCTGCTTCCAGTGTCACCAGTGCCTGCAGCCAGGGGTTGGTAACAGCAAGGGGTGCATATAGATCCGAGCTCCAGTATTGCTCAAGAAATTAAGCTTCTCTTGACCCTTCCCTAGGGACTGTGGGTCAATGGCATGGTGGAGTACCTGCTTGGCATGCAGGAAGTCTGATGAAAGGCATATGTGAATTTTAATGTTTTTTATTTTATGACTTTGGGTCTTGTACATCGCCCAGAGCCTAGCATAAGCCGGGATAGGACGATTAACAAATCGCATAAGCTGGGATAGGACGATTAACAAATCAATCAATTAATCAGTAAGGTAGTTGCTGATGTGAAAGAAAACCAGTAACTGAGACCATCAAAGAAGCTTCCTTCAAAAGGGTAATAATCTTGGGCCTTTGAAAACATACTGCAAAGTGCACAAACTGTGCAGAGAGAAAACCCTCTCAATATCCAAATCCTAATGATTGCAGCACACTAAACATAGGCAGAAATTTAGATTCTTCTAGTGTCTGCATGGCTACCAGACCTGGGGTGGGGGGTGGGGAGAGCCATAGCTCAGTGGTACAGCATCTGCTCTGCATGCAGAAGGTCTGAGGTTCAATACCGAACATCTTCCACACACACACAAAAAAGAATCAGGCATTAGGTGATGTGAAAGATGTCTACCTGGAAAGCCACTGTCCCTCAGAGTAGACAATTACTGACTTTGATAGACCAGCCTTCTGACTCAGTACAAGGTGGCCCCATGTACTGGCAGCATTGAACATGCAGAAGTGGGCTTTAGG
>NW_015173192.1:141187-143094 GCF_001447785.1 Gekko japonicus | reverse complement strand
CAGATGTGAACAGCTGCGACATAAGTGAATGAATCACAGGTGCCGCGTTGCTCAAGGAAGTATGCCCTCCTCGCATGTTTAAAGGTTCTATGCAATGAGTTGCTGATGACCTATTTGGAATGCGACTGATGCCGTACTATGCTTGAAGCTATATGCACAACAGAAACTTAGTCCAAGGAACAGAGAGCCTAATCCCTTGTTCTCTGAACTGATACAGCTAGCTATGCAGCAACAGAAGTGATTGCAGACTACTCTACCAATCCAGGATGGCTGCCTTTGGTCATTCATTTGCATGGGCACAAGGGGCAATGGGGACAGAGTTAGAACTTGACATTTTTCCTGACCGCCATACTTTCCATACTTAGAAGACAACCTACGTGTCCACACCTGCAGTTACCATAACTAAAACTCAAACAAAATATTGGGACTACTGAGGAAAAGCTGACCAGCTGTGCTTCAGTTGATACAAAAACCTGCAGTCCAATTACTAGTGGGTGCAAAGGCAGGAAATACATGTCACACCTGCGGAGGGGCTGTGGCTCATTGGAAAAACTTCTGCTTGTCATGCAGAAGGTTCCAGGTTCAATTCCTGACATCTCCAGTTAGAAGGACCAGGCAGGAGGTGGTGTGAAAGACCTCATCCTGAGACCCTAGAGAGCTGTAAGGAGGGGCTGTGGCTCAGTGGAAGAGCCTCTGTCTGGCATGCAGAAGGTCCCAGGTTCAATCCCTGACATCCCCAGTTAAAAGGACCAGGCAGTAGGAGGTGATGTGAAAGACCTCAACATGAGACTATGGAAAGCTGCTGCTAGTCTGAGTTCACAGTACTGACCTTGAGGGACCTAAGGTCTGATTCCGTATAAGGCAGCTTCATTTGTGTTCATTCTAGAATAACCTATCCTGCAGTCACTTCATCCATTCCTGGGTCCATTCAAGGTTCATGAGAGGCTGCATCTTCTACTATGTCACAGCAGCTTTGGTCTTCTGAAGCGCTCGCCAACTCTGAGTTGGAAAATGCCTGGAGATCTTTGAAATGGAGCCTGGGTGGCGTGGTGTTGCCTTCTGACACACTTCCAGTGATGTCAGGGCTGTGTGCCACAAATGAGTTATGCTAATGAGTTATGCTAATGAGCTCCTGCACCTCTTTTTCTACAAAATGACCCCTGGTTAGCAGAGTGCTTAAATAAAGCTATAAATGTAGTAGTGTCACTTTACCAGGTTACTCATATTACACGTTGCAAGTTTAGAAGAGAAATATTCCTCTCTTTATTTGAGAAGTACACTTTAGATAGGAAAGAACAGAAACTGATAGAGTAGAAGAGAAGAAGAAGAGAAGAGATTGGATTTATACCCTGCCCTTCACTTGGAGTCTCAGAGTGGCTTACAAACTCCTTTCCCTTCCCCTCCCCACAACAGACACCCTGTGAGGTGGGTGGGGCTGAGAGAACTCTGACACAAACTGCTCTTTTTCAAGGACAGCTGTGCCAGAGCTTGTGACTGACCCAAGGTCACATCAGCAGGTGCAAGTGGAGGAGTGGGGAATCAAACCCGGTTCTCCCAGATTAGAGTCCGCACACTTAACCACTACACCAAACTGGCTCTCTGGCATGAGTCAGCAGTGTGATGCGGTTGCTCAAAAGGCAAATACGATTTTGGGCTGTATCAGAAGAAGTGTAGGGTCCAGATCATGCAAAGTGATGGTATCACTTTGCTCTGCCTCTGGTTAGACCTCACCTAGAGGATGGTGTTCAGTTTTGGGCACCACAATTTATGAAGGATGTAGACAAGCTGGAACGTGTCCAGAGGAAGGCAACGAAGATGGTGAGGGGTCTGGAGGCCAAGTCCCATGAGGAAAGGTGGAAGGAGCTGGGTGTGTTTAACCGTGAGAGGAGAGGACAAAGAGGTGATAC
>NW_015173192.1:80800-136906 GCF_001447785.1 Gekko japonicus | reverse complement strand
GTGGTCAGTCTGGCTCTACCCTGGAAAATCTGGACTGGGCGTTGCAGGACGTGGTGGGATGACTTAGACTGAGTCGATTGAAATTGAATCCGATGAAGACGGAGGTCCTATGCCTGGATCAGAGCGGTTTGGGGTCCCTCTACTGGCCTTCGGTGAGGCGCCGTTGGTTCCAGCGCTGAGGGTCAGTAGTTTATGAGTGCTCATGGACACTTCCTTGACAATGGAGGCCCAGGTAGCAGCCACTGCCAAGATAGCCTTTTACCATCTTCAGCTGATTAGGCAGTTGGTCCCCTTCCTCGAACGCAGTGATCTGGCTTCAGTGATCCACGCTATGGTCATCTCGAGGTTGTACTACTGCAATGCTCTCTACATGGGGCTGCCCTTGGGGCAACTCTGGAAACTGCAGCTGGTGCAAAACACGGCGGCCATTGCTATGGTCACCTTGAGGTTAGACTACTGCAACACTCTCTACATGGGGCTGCCCTTGTCCCAAATTTGGAAACTGCAGCTGGTGCAAAACACGGCGGCCAGGCTGTTGATGGGCCTCCCTAAGTGGGAGCACATCCAGCCTGTGCTAAAGTCGCTGCACTGGATACCAATAGTGTTCCAGATCCACTTCAATGTGCTGGTTTTGACCTTTAAAGCCCTTTATGGTCAGGGGCCTTCCTTCCTGAGGGACTGCCTTTCCCCGCATGTTCCCCAGAGAGCACTGCGATCTTGTACACAAAACCGCCTGCCCCCCCGTGGGCCTAGGGATGCCAGGTTGGCGGCGACTAGGACCAGGGCGTTCTCCCTGGTGGCACCGACACTCTGGAATGAGCTCCCCAGTGAGATCAGAGCCCTGCGGGGCCTCCAGAAATTCCGCAGGGCCGTGAAAATGGAGCTTTTTCGCAGGGCATTTCAGTAGGGAAGACCCTATATCGGCTGTGCTGCAGTTGTACTTTATTATATGACACCGCCACATTTAAATGAGCTGAGCTATTTTATTGAGTTGTATTTTATGTATGTACTTATGCTGGTTTTAGAAATCTAATGAATAAAATAAAATAAATAAAACGTATAAATAAATAAATTAAGCTAGAACACATACATGGAAAATAGCTTATGGCAGAATGGGCCTGCTTTGGCTTGAAGGCCCTACTCCACCCTGTCCTCCAAGGTTTTCCCAACACCTGGAGAGGCTTTTCTCTCTCTCCAGTAACCTGCTACCACCACCTGACCTTTGTAGGAATTGACTGCTGGGAGAGTCAGGACTCCCACTTTCTCTTCCAAGATCTGAGGCCTTGCCTGTCTCCCACTGCCCAGTGCCTGATTACCATGGGGACAGGTTACTGCCTTGTGCACCCCTGCAGGAATAGCCACTTGCCAACTGCCTGCTGTCTCCCTGGCACTCCTTTTAAAATAGTGTGTCCAAGATGGTGGAGGACTATGTGGTACAGAGAACCACTACCAGCATCCAAAATTATACAGTATTTATTAAAAAGAAAATATTAACAAGCATAATTTTAGTATAGCACCAGATTGAGCAAGGGATTCAAAAGAAATGGGTAAAACCCAATTCCTCTCTCCCTCTCTCTATACATGCCCTATCAGATGTTAAAAGATTGGGCAGGATCCTTTTGCTTAGGAAGTTATAAATCTCTACAGAGGGGCCTTTACTTTGAAGCTACTTTCAGCTCTTCAGGCCAAACTCCTCCAGACCGCAGTTAAGAGTCCTGTCTGCTCCGATGGACTCAGCACCAAAGTGACCTCCTCCTTGCTGCAAGGAGTTTTTTTTAATCATATCTGTTTCTCCACCCACTGACCAGGTCAGGCTAGGTCACAAAAGAAACTTTTCCTGAAGCCTCCAGAAATTTCCTTCCTGAAGTCTCTCTAGCATTTAATTCCTCCAAATCTGCATTTAATTCCTGCTTGGTGTGTGTGTGTGTGAGAGAGAGCTTGACTCACCCATTATATCTTCTGCTAGATCTGTTAGCATTTGTATGGAGGTGGGTTGAGGTAAGTCTGGAAAAGCAACTGAAACGACTTCCCCCCTCCTGTCTTGTTTCTGCCCAGAAGAGGGGGGGAAAAAAACCTTTAAAACCCAGAGTGGAGGTTTTGCTCACCTCAAACCTCCAAAGAAAAAATACATTTCTTCTCATAGCTATCAAGTCTAGCGCTTACAGATCTAGAGAAAGTAACATAACAACATAAGTCTAGCTAAGTTATATTTCAGGACCATTGTCTCTGACACTCTTGACTGGTTGTCATGGACAAACAGTCCCCACCCACCGCTCCTTGCAGAGGAGTCTGGGTCCCAGAACGAGTGCCACAGCATTTGTCCAAAGCATTTGAACCAAGAACAAAGGAAGATTTAAACCTTCCTGTTTGCTTTGGCAGGGACCTTCCCAAATCCAGATTTGGGGAACCTGCCCCTTGTGGAAGGTACCCCAATTTGTTCCCCATGAGGTCAAATATCATACAGCTCACATCTCCATACTCCAGATCATGTTTTACAACAGTCATCCATCCTGTCCCCGTGGCAGGTAAGCAAATGGCTGTCTCTGGACTGAAACCCATCTTCTGCCCTCTTTCTTGTGTGAAAATAAATGGCTGTCATAATCTCAGGGATTTTCTGATGCACTTCACAGTATCTTATATCTCTGATTCCACAACAGGAAGTGTGTGGATCAGCTGTGCATCTTAGGTGAAATCTCTGTTTTTTGTTTGCTCCAGCCTTCAGTTACCAACTTTGCTATGGGCATACACAAGGCCCCACAAGGCTCCAACCCTGGGAGGGGGATTCCTTGGTATGTTAGAATATACAAGGCCTATGGTGCAGCCTTATGAAGAAGATCAGAAGATAACCCTACAGGGGTAAAGCTGAAGGACTGCTAGTTAGCATAGCTAGATCAGGGACCTCCCACATTTTCAAATTATGCCCCTTCTGTCTCCTGATTGGCTCTTCTGGAGACTTCCGGCTTCCGCAGAGCTTCTGTTGTTGTTGTTCCTCCTTCAGCAATTAGGTTAGACAGTTAAGGTTCTCTCGCTCCTGTGTTCTGTAACAGTTTGTTTTTTAATACACCTACTTATTTTTCTCTAAACAGTCAGTGCTCCATTTCCTTTGCGTTTTTAAACTCTGCCAACAGGATGAACTCTGCCTCTTGTCAGATTTCTGCCTTCCAATAGTTGGCCACCCTACTGTGAGGAGTAAATGGGGCATTCCCATGCGTATTGGCCATGGGCTGTGATCCCAGGGTGAATACAGGACACAAACATGAGAAACTATGTAATCCTCGTTAATCTTGTTGAAGTCCCCTTGATTTCAACATAGTAGGTAAGGGTGTGCTTAAATCACTGCGCTAAAATCAAGGGGGCTTTAAAGCTGCTGCTCATCTGGGAATAATCTCCACTGAGCACTGAGGGATGCACTTCTGAGTGAATATTCACAGGATTGCGCACTTGGGCTGAATCATGCTCTAGATTCTGAATAATGAATAAGAAGGTGATCATATCTGCGGCCTCCTGGCTTGCAATGAGTTCAGCATTATTAACTCTACATCTGCAAAATCCTCAGGAAATTCATTCAGAAATAAATAACGTGTGGCACTTTGATTGCCAAATTTCACCTGCACCAGAAGTTCTTCAAATACAGGAGTCTCTTCTCCCTCCTGTTATATTCTAAGCCTTATAATAAAATTGGTGGAAATTTGTTGAAACACTAGAAATGTCATTTTTTCTGCCTGATGAGCATGCTTTTGGAATTTCCTACTCTGCTGCCTAGCAGAAGGATTTATGCTTAATGACAAAGGCAATTACTGAGTCATGGCAAATCACCTTGACTTAAATTCAGCACTTTTTCCATGTAAAGAAAAGAAATACTGGGAGTCGATGGAGTGAAAATTTCTTACGAATCAGGTGAGGTACAAAGAACAGAGTTTCTGACTCAGCAGTCTGAATTGCCGCAAAGGTTCCCTCAGTGCAAGGGACTGTGTCAGATGTCCTTGGGATGAAAAATAAAATGATGCAAAACCAGAAGACCTGTTTATTGGACCTTGGGCATCCTGAGATATTTGAAACATGCACCATTTTGACTCAAGCTTGTCTCCCAGACACCATTAATTAGCTTAAAGTCCCTACAGACTTACGGATAGACAAGGTGATCTTTGAAGATAGACAGACTCAGGTTGCAATCACACAGAGCATTAGCCACACTACAGAGATGGAAGATAGGCGGATTTTCCGGGCGCGATCACAGCGCCACATCTGGGAAGCGTAGAGCTCCCGTGGCAAACCCGAGGCTTCCTGCCAAAGATGCGGGGTAAAAAACTAGTACCTCCGTGGTACTAGTTTCCGGAAGCCGCGGGGCAAGGGCGGGCACCTGATTGCCTTTTTGGTGGTAGGTCGTGGCATCCTGCGCCCGCCCATGTCCCAACACTAAAAGGGTTTTTTCCCCAAGTCTCCACGGGATGCGCACAAGCACCCAAAGGCGCATGCGCACACTTCATTTAAAAACAAACAACACAGCCCCCTCCTCTTTTCCGTACCTCCCCACTCCTGGCTTGGCCTGCTCGAGAGGAACTCTCTGCACCAGGTGGCAGAGGGGGAGGTGCAGGGGGGCGTGGCGGGAGGGCGGCCCGGCTGAAGCTCCTCCTGGAGGGGACCGGACGGCGGACACGTTGCTTTCCTCTGCAGCCCTGGAAGGGGTTAAACCCGGAGCCTTTTGCTACGGAGGCCGCTTCTTTGCCGTGCCGCAGGATTGTCCTGTGATCGGCACCTCCCCCCTAACCACAGGACCTCGACGGGACCTCAATGAGATGTCTGATCGCGGAGCCATGCGTTATTTTGCTCTGGGGCAAACAGCCACGCTCCCCCCCCCGCATTTTCCTGCCCGTGTGACCGGGGTCATCAGATTTTGAAACTAATTTTTAGAAGGACTTTTTTGGTCATCGAGTTGCAGCCTACTTATGGCAACCCCATGAGGTTTTCAAGGCAAGAGACGAACATCTGCCATTGCCTGCCTCTGCATAGCAACCCTGGACTTCCTTGGTGGTCTCCCATCCAAGAACTAACCAGGGCCAATCCTGCTTAGCTTCTGAGATTTGACGAGATCAGGCTAGCCTGGGCCACCCAGTCAAGGTGCTGGTAGAGGAAGTTAATTGGAAAATGCCGAGAAAAGGGGGAGCAAGGGGGAGCTTAATTCATCATGTTGCATGAAGCCAGGGATTTTTGGTTTCTTGGATCATGAGTAGGAGCTCTGCGGCCTCAGCCTGTGAAGAACAGATTCTCATAGGGATGCCAGCCTCCAGGAGGGACCTTGGGATCCCTTGGAATTACAGCTCATCTTCAGCCTACAAAGACCAGTTCCCCTGGAGAAAAAGGAGGATGGACTCTGTGGCATTGTACCCCACTGAGGTCCCTGTCCTCCCCAGGCTCCACCCCCAGATCTCCAGCAGCTTCCCAACCTGGGTCTGGCAACACTACCCCCCCATTCCCTGATGATGATGAAGAAGAAAAGATTAGATTTATACCCCACCCTTCACTACCCCTACTACAAACTCCTTTCCCTTCCCCTCCCCACAACAGACACCCTGCGAGGTAGGTGGGGCTGAGAGAGCTCTGACAGAAACTGCTCTTTTTCAAGAACAGCTCTTATCAGAACTATGGCTTGCCCAAGGTCATCCAGCAGGTGCAAGTGGAGGAGTGGGGAATCAAACCCCGTTCTCCCAAATTAGAGTCCACGCTCCTAACCACTGCACCAAACTGGCTCTCCATGATGATGTCCATGTGGGGCCTGGCTACCTTAGTTTCTTATAGGAAGCTCATGTGAAGTAGAACATCTGTATTCTGTCTTTAGATAAATGCTTGGCAATGAGATGTTAATACTGTTGCAACATCAGATTATGAGTACTGTAATCTAAACGAACACTTGGAAGAAAAAATAATTATGGACTGGTTTTCATTTGAAATCTCTCTCTTTCTCCCTCCCTCCCCCGCCTCTACAAGTCATTGTTATTTTTCAAACCACCTGAACTATTCTGTGGAATCAATACCCAGCTACCACAATGGTCTCTATGCTCTTGCCCTTCTGTTGCTGGGAAATCAATACCTTGGGTAAGAATACAAACCAGGAAAGAATATTAATGGATGGCTACATTCTCCAGATGCTTTGGTCAGTGTGGAGGATCCTGATGATTGAAAAGAAGAGCCGTCCCCTAGAGAGAGGTGGATTCTGGGCAGAGGGGATCCATATTAGTTAATATAGAAACATGGATTCATGAGCAGTAAATAGATTCCAAGCAAGCATATTGCAAAAAGGTAAAACTTATGTAGAGGACAAGGGTTCAAGTGATTGTCTATTGATTATTGCTGACTTCCAGGAATCCGTGGAAGAAATTCTTTGGGGTTCTCCTGGAGAATTAACAACTTGTTAACCACTCAGTAGAACTGTAGAAAAACAGGTGTTATTAATCAAGTTTAATTGACAACAGGGGAATTTTTCTAACTGGGAGTGTTTTAGCTTTAATGAACAGGTGTTTTTACCTCACCATTTCTAATTAAACTGGAACGAACCATCCCAGCTATGTTCCAGCCTTTTAACTGAGATGACACAATAATAAACTGTCAAAGTTCAAGATTTATGATGAAATGTTATACTTCAAAGAGTGAGGTGAAAAGTTTATAGTTGCTTCTGATTTGTGTAGAAACTTTAAATGAGGAAATATCAAAGAGGCTTCTCTTAAGTTTAGAATGTTTTAACATATCAATATTGAACTATTGAAATTTATAAGCAATATCTATATATATTTGCCTTTTTTAGCTTATTATTTTAAAATAGAAAAGACTTTGAGAAAGCTTTACTTAATGAATTGAATTAATGCCAGTTGTGAGAAATGTGTGTGTGGCTGCACGTGTCTGTGAATGCGTTTCTACCTGTGCCACCTACACTGTCCTCTTGGTTCGTGTGTCCCCTGAGTGTTGCCTCCTTACCAAAGGCAGAGGTGTAAGCTTGGAAACCGCTAAGTGCTGGCAGAGACACTCAAAGGTCTCTTCTTAAAATAAAACTTATCTTTATTAAAAGAAAAACATTCAAAGATTTATCTACACAGTACACTCCTATTTCCTAAATGCTGATAGTAAAAACATAGACAATAAACATGCAAGCAAAGTTTCAATAATCATGCAAGCAAAGTTCTCCCCCCACCCCATAGCATGCAGGAAACGAAAGGCCTCCCGGGCTGACCCTCAACATCCCAGGAGAGTAAAACCTCTCCTGGTCTTTCAAGAGCCAACGAAGATCAGTTGGAATTTGCCAGTATTTATACCAAATGATCAAAGAGGTCCCTTGATTTACAGTTGTAAATTAACATTTAGAATTTGAAATTGTCTTGCAGGAAATTGCTTCCTTGGTCTCATACAACAAAAGTTTATACTCTTATTTACTGGATCAATATAGTGTTATTGTTTCTTCCAGGTGTTCCCCAATCATGGGAAATAAATTGTCCTTTTGGTGTTATCGCTGAGATGAAAGCGGGGAGTGTGAAATCTCTGTATCTCAGGAAGTTAGTATGCCTTTTGGATTGAAGTCTGTCATTGCCCAGCTGCAGTTTATTGCCTAGGAAATTGGGGGTCTCACAACTGTGGAGATTTCCTGAGAATGGAATGTTGTGAATTTTTGCCTGGGTGACCAATAAAGAGATTTGTGTAGAACAAAGAGCTTGAAACAGGCCAGGCCTCCTTGCTGTTTTGCTAGCAAAGACAGAGACAGATATATATGGATTTTATAAATTATTTGGTTCATTTTTAAACCCAAACCTTTCTATATTTCTAAAATTTCTTACCATACCAGTGAAATGAGTCTTAATGTCAGGAAGACCACTGCCAACTTAAAGATTTATAGTAGCATCCTTTACTTCAAAGGAATTAGAAATAATTGGTCAAGAAAAGCCTAATTGAGGTGAACCAAAGGACAGGTGTACACTATAAGACAAACAAAATCCCCTCTTTTGATCTGTTGTGTGTTTTTAGATAATTAAAAGACTTTATATTTTGTTTAAAGCTATGGTATAAGATATTTGTAAGCACAGCTCATTGAATTAATTTAAGCTTTGCTAAAGAAAGTTATCAAGCTTATTTTTAAGACAAAAAGACGCTTGCAGAGAAATCATTATACACTTAAAACTAACCTGGCAAAGATCCATAAACTACTAACAAGCAGAAAGTTAAAAATAATGACCAAGAGCCAACCAGGGTGGCGGTCAGATGCCAGCCTTAACGCAATCTGCAAATGCTGCTAAATAATCCATTTCTCCCTGAGATGGAGTTTGTTCAATAACACATTCCATCCTGAACCCACCACAATAACGTGATGAATCGATCAGACACCTTCGCCCCCCCTTTTAAAAAAAATATGAGGAGAGCAAATCCAATACCTCACCCCACTTCCCCTCACACCCGCCATGTTTTCAGTTTTCCTGCCCAGGAAAACCATTGGGATATGTCTGAGGAAAAAACAAGTTCCGGGGATGAGCTCTAGGGCAATACTGGTTGTCACAATGCAAGGGACTATTTTACCCTAGAATTCACCTTGGTACCACTTCAGTGGGAAGGTAACAGCGTTCTGTGCGCCTTGGTGTTTAGTCATGCCGGCCACATGACCACGGAAACGTCTTTGGACAGCGCTGGCTCTTCGGCTTTGAAATGGAGATGAGCACCGCAACCCTAGAGTCGGATTCAACTGGCTTTCGAGCAAGGGAACCTTTACCTTTACCTTTTTATGGTGGCCATGATTTAAAAGGAAAAGATTGCCACAGGGGAAAGGAGCTATTGAGCACTTCTCGCTTGCATTATTTTCCAGGCTAAAATCTCTGCCCGAAAGCTGGGGGAAATTTACAGATTCCCAGTTTCCCAGGCATTGGAAAAATAGGTATGTATGTCTGGGGAGTGATATATGGTAGGAAGACTGTGAAGGGGGAAGTGGGGAGGGAGAGAAATAGCCTCTCTCCACCCAGGTTTACTTCCTGAGACAGTTTGGTGTAGTGGTTAAGTGTGCAAACTCTAATCTGGGAGAACTGGGTTTGATTCCCCATTCCTCCACTTGCAGCTGCTGGATGACCTTGGGCAAGCCATAGTTCTGTCAGAGCTGTTCTTGAAAAAAAGAGCAGTTCTCAGTCAGAGCTCTCTCAGTCCCACCTACCTCACAGGGTTTCTGCTGTGGGGAGGGGAAGGGAAAGGCATTTGTAAGCTGCTCTGAGACTCAGAGTGAAGGGTGGGTGTTATGTCTTAATACAATAAAGACATGAGTAGATTATGCACCCTTCTATATTAAAAGAGCATTGCAAGGATTGACCTAATGGGCCAATCAGAGAAGCCTTTGCCTTCGGTGGGAACCACTCTCATTGGTTCCAAGCCCCCTGTTCCTATTGGTTGTTATCTGTTTGTTTTGCCCGTTCAAATCATATATAAGCTTTGTTATATGAAGTTTGTCTTGTGTTGTTATGAGTTTAATAAAATGAAATCACTTGTTCAAGAAGCTGCCTCGATCTCAGTTCATAACAGTGGGGTATAAACAGGGCCGGCCCAAGGTGTTTCTGAGCCCTAGGCGAGGCTGGCTTGTGGCACCCCCCAGGCGATGCCAACCTCCTGGTGGGGCCTGGAGACCTCCCAGAAACATGCCGGGGGGCCCCCACCGGGCGCCACAAGCTGGCCTTGCCCCTGCCTGGGCCCACCATCGAGGGGCTGGTTGGCCAGCCTCACCTTTTCCCCCCCCCCCTCGGTTCCCCCCCAGGGCCCTGGGGGGGGGGGGAGGAAAGGCGAGCACCCTCATGGGAGGACCCAGCTGGAGCAGCTCCGTGGCCTCCCCCCCCCACAGGGCTCCTTGGCGACAAACGCAGCTCTCGATCCCCACGACCCAGCTGTTGCGCAGATGCTCCATGCGGGTGCCCCCCGCCCTTCTCATCGCCTCTTTCCACCGCCGAAGCAGGGGCGGGGGGTTGGGAGACCCACCCCTCCTCCATCCATTTCTCCCTGAGATGGAGTTTGTTCAATAACACATTCCATCCTGAACCCACCACAATAACGTGATGAATCGATCAGACACCTTCGCCCCCCCTTTTAAAAAAAATATGAGGAGAGCAAATCCAATACCTCACCCCACTTCCCCTCACACCCGCCATGTTTTCAGAAGCCTCCTTCTCCTCCGATGATCCTCATTCAAAGGGGGGGGGAAGTCCCTCCCGGACTTCTGTGGGTGCGGAGCCGGGGGGGCCCATCATCCATCCTCCTGAACCTCCGCCTGGCTCCATGGAGGGCATTCCTCCAGCTCCTAGTGCCGGGAGCATGCTGGGCTCCTGCGGGCTGCGCCGCTGCCTCCCTCCGCCATGCTGGCCAGGCGCGCCGGTTGCTGCCCCTGCCTCTCCTTCCGCACCCTAAGGGCTGGCCCACACTCTAGGCGAGTGCCTAGCTTGCCTAGCGGGTGAGCCGGCCCTGGGTATAAATCCAATCTCCTCCTCCTTCTCCCTGTTAAAAAAGTTACAAAAACAGCCACAAAACTTTTAAGTGACACACAGTTCTGCCTTGAGAAGAGAGCTAAAATCCTGAAGACTCAGGTCAGACTGAGCCCTGAGAACACTGCACTTCCCTCATAGTGTGGATTTTAATTCTTTTTCTAGCAACGGTACCTGTTTTCTTTCTTTGCTCTTTTCAGATCCACACGTATTTTTCTGACCTTCAAGTGCTCCTTCTCTCCTCCTTTGATTCTCTTCTTTGTTGCAGCCTCCAAGTATCAGCAGTGGCATGGGCAACCTGTGGTGTCCCTGTGAGTTGTATACATCTTGCTTTAGGCAATGAAGAACCTTGCTGGTAATTGCTTTCGTTCATCTCGTAGCCCACCAAACTCGCACCACTTCTTTCTTTCACAAGCCAAAGGAATGAACCGAGATAATGACTGTTCTTTCTGCTATGAAATCACAGACAGATTTGTATGCTCAACTCACTGCCTCACCTGCAACATGGGGAAAGTAATATTGACCTATTTTACAAGGTTGTTGTTCGAATTAATGAGATAATATAATTGAAATGCTTGGAACATTTGAAATGCACTTGTGACAGACTGCACTTTTAAAAAGCTTAGAAGTGCTAGACAAACAGCTGAAGGACTGTGAAGGGTTAATTCTTCAGAGAACCTTGAGTGACAGATTGTTCCAAGAGATCTGATTGGTTAGCACCAGCTGAACAGAGAAAGACTCCTAAACTGGATGCTGAGGAGAGAGTCAGTCGGATTTCAGCCCTGACTGAGAGCAGTTTAACACAGAATTGGGGAAAGTTGGCAAGGAAGTTTGGGAAGTAGGTGAAAACTCCCATTCGGACCAAAGAAAGGGGATAGATGTTCTAGTGAGAGGAGAATTTCCCTACTCAGTCTGACAGGAAGTTAGCTCTGAAGAGTGCAGAGATCCCTGGTCTGGTGTGGTTAGAGACTACCTTTAGAGATCTTAGGAGTCAGTTAAAAACTCAAGACGAGTACTGGTGCTTCAAGAGAAGGGGGGTGGGTACTGGAAAAAGTGTACCAGCCTTCTGGAAACCAAAAGAGTCAGAGAATACTCAAAGAAAGTATACCAGAGTCATTGAGGAAAACACTGGAACCAAAGCCTCTCAACAAAGATTTTAGTCACTGTGAAAAGTTTAAGAAACTCTCATGAGCCTGAAACATAAGAACTAAAGTCTGTGCATGTTCTGGTTTGACCTCAGAAATTTCAAATCCTGATTTCACCTGACCTTTCCCCTCTATGCTAAATATTTTTAAAAAATTTCTGAATATCAAAATTCCTTGAGTGCCATTTAAGTAAAGTTAAAGTGAGCTCCTGATCCTTCCCTCAAGTTCCTGGACTGAGCCAGCAGTAAAATATCATACGGTGACAGGGTGGGACAGCCAGAGTTCTTCAGCAAAGAAGAAAACAAATTACTAGGATGGCTCAGTCAGTAAAGGGAAAGAAAAGCAGAGGGAAAATTTTGCCTAAGTAATGCTATAAAAAGTGTTATGCTCAAATTTTATTTTATTTTATTTTATTTAAAAAATTAGCTAAGGCAGAGTTGCCAACATCCAGGTGGTGCCTGGAGATCTGAAGTTATTATAATTGATCTCTAGACTACAGAGATGAGCTGTCCTGGAGAAAACGACTGCATTGGAGGGAGAACTTCATAGCATTGCATCCCAAGCCTTGCTCTCCCCAGGTTCCATCCCCAAACCTCCAGGAATTTCCCAACCCTGAGGTGGCAATTTTGGAAGGAACTCATGGGTCTTCTGGGGGTGGAAGCTGGGATGGAAGTACATCAGACCCTTTAAAGTTACTTGTGTAATTAATATGGCAGCTGTTGAGGTCGAACTTCCTAAAAATCTGCCTTCTGTGCACCCCATTTTTCATTTCATTTCAGAGAGATCCTGGAACCTCGCCCTGGACTCCTTGTCCTCCAGCAGCCCTTCCTCTCCTGATCGACGGCCAACTCCACTGGATCGTGGAGGAAATCCTTGATTCCAGAGTCCTGAGGGGCCACCTGTACTATTTGGTCAAATGGACGGACTTTGGGCCCGGACAGAATGAATGGGTCCTCTCTAAACATATCAGAGCTGCGCTTTTGATTAAAGAATTCAATCGATGCCACCCGCACAAACCAGGGGGGTGAGGGGCTTGGGGGGGCAGTATGTCAAGCTATGGCTCAGTTAGGCTGCTTTGTAGTTACTTTCGATTTTAGCTAGTCTGGATTTTATCAATGCACCTTCACCTTCACTTGTCATGTAACATTCCTGGGGGGGGGGAGTGGATGTTGTTGGAGTGATTGGGAGCAGCCACTTGTAATTCTTCGAAGCAAGCCCCAAGATAGTTTCCCATGAGACTGTCCTTGGAGATCTGTTGTGCCAAGCTAGCTTAGATAGGTCAACCATATACCTATCAGGGTTGCCATAGAAATGCCATGATTACTGCGAAAGCGGTACCATGGTCGGACCACCATGCCCTGAAGGCTTGTGCAAATGTCCCCCCCCAACCCCGTTTAGGCGGCGAGCGGATTTTAGCTCACCCATGGAGCCTAATGGACCCAATGCGGCTTCAGATGGCTCTGTGGGATCCGATGCCCCCCTGGCGGCTCATTGGATGAGCTTGTGGATGACTGGCATAGCCGCCTTTCTACGGCCATCGACGAGATCGCTCCCCGGCACCCTCTGCGCCCTCGCTCTAAGCTGGCCCCTTGGTATACCCAGGGGCTGCTGCTTATGAAACAGGAGCTTAGACGGTTAGCGAGATAGTGGCGTCGAATTCACGACGAGGCTACAAGAGCATCTTATAGGACGTTTATGAGATCCTATGAGATGGCAGTCAAGGCTGTGAGGCTTTTGCGAACTATTTCGTGGATAAAGTCTTGACACTCTGCCGCGACCTCCCCGCCATAGTTGAAACAGTTAGCGAGGCCCCTTGCGTGTCTTTGAGTCCGGGTTTAGAGTATTTTGACCAGCTCAGTCTGGAAGAAGTCGACAGATTGCTTGTATCTGTACGCCCAACCACGTGAGGCCTTGACCCGTGCAGGGATGCTTTAAACTTTAAAGGGCTGCCTTGAGGGAGATTGTTAACACGTCCCTTGTGGAGGGGTGGTTCCCGAAGGCACTCAAGGAAGTGATGGTCCGCCCTCTCCTGGAAAAACCAACTTTGGACCCGGCTTCTGTCTTGGAAGCTGTTTCCTATTTGGGCAAATTGATTGAGAGGGTGGCGGCGGCTCAGCTACAGAGCTTTCTGGATGATGCTTCTGTCCTTGACCCATTCCAGTCCGGTTTCCGCCCGGGACATGGGACGGAGACAGCACTGGTTGCCCTTACTGATGACCTCCATAGACACCTGGATCGAGGCGGTGTGGCGGCGCTGTTATTGTTAGATCTGTCGGCCGCATTTGATACAGTCAACCATCAGCTGCTGGCCCACGCCTCGCCGACGTGGGGATCCGGGGGCTTGCCCTTCAATGGCTTGCCTCGTTTCTCCAAGGACGGGGACAGAAGGTAGTGCTAGGGGAACAGCAGTCCCAGAGGTGACCACTTGAATGTGGGGTGCCTCAGGGGGTGGTGCTCTCCTCGATGCTGTTTAACATATATATGTGCCCCCTTGCCCAGATCATCCAGCGGTATGGGCTGGGGTGTCATCAATATGCAGATGACACCCAACTCTATTTGATGTTGGGCGGCCAGTCAGACTCTAACCCAGAAGATCTGCACTGGGCTTTACAAGCCGTGGCTGGGTGGCTCCGTGCCACAGGGGCCTTTTTTGGGGAAAAGGTGCCTAAATCCTTTGGCTTCCGCCTTGGGAGAGGCACCTCTCGTGCCCCAGGCTGCGGCCCCTTCCCAGTGGGCCTGAGGGGTCCAAGATCAACTTGGACCTCCCCATCGGCACGTTTGTGGGGCACTCACATCGGAGCTACGATGGAGCATGCCTGCTTGCAAGTCGCCAAAAACCGGAAGTCCGTACAGATGTTCAAAAGCAGATGTATTCTCTATGTCTGTGTGAAAAAGACGCTAATACTAGTTCAATAATAACCAAAGTATTGATACAAATACAACCATATAAACACAATCAAGTCCAATCTTAAAGTAGAAAAGTCTCCCCTTGAGGTGAAGAAGTATGAAGAATAGTATACAAAGAATCTGGATATTAAGAACTCAGTTTAGAAGTGGCTTAATTTCCCCTCAGCGGCTATTGCTAGGCAACCAACCTTGGTTCTGTCAGTAAAAAGACAAAGGCAGGAGGCCCTTCCCAGGCCTACTGTGGCCTTTGTGGGGAACTCATTGGGGCCAGTCCTGACTAGGGTTGCCAGTTCAGGTTGGGAAATTCCTAGAGATTTTGTGGTGGAGTCTATAAAAGCTAGAGTTTAGGGATGGGAGAGGCCTCAGCTGAATAGAATGCCATAGAGTCCACCCTTCAAAGCAGTTATTTTTTCCAGGGGGAGACCCAGGTTCTTGCTGTTGAAGTTGAGTGGGTGATTTCAGACCACGATCAGACTTTCAGCCTAACCTACCTCACAGGGTTGTTGTGCAGATTTAAAGAGCGAGAGGAGAATGATGTGAGCTGCTTTGGTCCCTACTGTGGAGAAAGACTATATTTTTCCTAGGTAGAGGCTGCAGGGAGGGAGATGGAAAGCTGAAGTCAGAAGGGCAGATAACAGTATGCTGATGGTTGGCTGGGAAGGAGATAGGGTTGCCAACTCCAGGTTGGGAAATTCCTGATTTGAGGGGTAGAGCCTGGGGAAGGCGGGGTTTAGGGATGGGAGAGAGCTCAGTGGGGTATAATGCAATAGAGTTCATCCTCCAAAGCAGCCATTTTCTCCAAGGGAGCTGATCACTGTAGCATGGAGATCAACTGTAATTCTGGGAGGTTTTTATTTATTTATTTTATTTGACTTCATTTATACAGCATCTTTCTCCATATTGGGGAGCCAAAGCAGCTTCCATAATTCTCCTCTCTTCCATTTGATCCTCACAACAACTCAGTGAGGTAGGTTAGGCTGAGAGAACGTGACTGGCCCAAGGTCACCCAACGAGCTGGTGTGAGTGGGGATTCAAACCCAGGTCTCCCAGATTCTAGTTACCGTTACCGATAACGAAATCACAGAATGGTATTTCTCTACACGCACTGGTGCTAAATGTGATACAGGCCGGAACATTTACTGTGCCATCTTGAGCAGAGTTATATCCTTTAAAACCCATTCATGCCATGGAATTGCAAGGTTTAACTCTACGTAGAGGCTAATTTGCAAGGGTTAACTCTAAGTAGGATGGCACTTTATTAGTTTTGGGGAAGGAAAGATCTGAGGGCACAAGGGCCTCTTCACTCCCAGCATCATCACTAATCTTGTGCAATGCAAGGTCAATGAGATATAGCTGCTTGTCTATCTGAATGGCTGGAAGAGACAAATATGGATCTGGCTTGCAGGACAGAGACCGAAATTACACCACCTAGTTATGCAGTCCTTCATTAACCTCACCCTGGAGAAATGTGGGGTGGGTGGCTCTCATTCTAGGTCCCAAGGGTGAATTGGGCATTCTGATCTTTGTGGGGCGCCCGCATTATGAATGATCTGCCTGAGGCTATAAGGGCAGCCCCACGCTCCTATCATTTCACAAAATGTGCAATACAGAATTGTTTAGGAGAACATTTTTGTAGAGGACTAGAGCTGTAAGGTGTGGCGTAAAAGACCAGGTTGGGATAATGTTTTTTTTCTTCCAGTCCTTCAGTCCCAGCACTGCTACATTATAGTGTTTTACTAGGACCCTTTGTTATTAGAGGGGCTGTGGTGGCTCAAGTGGTTGAGACGCTGAACCCCAGGCTGAGAGGTTGGTAGTTCAGCAGTTCAAGACCCGAGTTTCGCAAACAGCGTTCTGTGCGCCTTGGCATCTAGTCATGCCGGTCACATGACCACGGAAATGTCTTTGGACAGTGCTGGCTCTTCCGCTTGGAAATGAAGATGAGCACCACATCCCTAGAGTCAGACTGGCTTTCGAGCAAGGGAAACCTTTGATGTTAGACTCAAATGTCGTCATAACTTGCAATCCCCTGCTGATTGACTAAACAGATTTGTTTTACTAGTACTCTTTGCTGTTAAATTCAAATGTTATCGTTCTACTGTTTTTTAAGTGGCTGACTGATTGACAATAGTCAGGGGAAAAGGTTATAATGGCCCCAATCACACGTGCTGGAAAACGCGTGGGGGGGAGGCGTGGCTATTTGCAGTGCCGCAATTAGCCACGTGACAATGCAATCAGACGCGTCGGCGGCAACCCACGGTTCTGGCCCTCGGTGTGTGCACAGCAATGAAGACGGCAGGAGAGAAAAGCCGCGCCGGCGCGATCACACCAAGGGAGTCCGGAGGCAGCCTGTGGCAAACCGTTTGCTACTACCTTTGAGGAGGTTTTTTTATTGTGCATTTTCGGTGGCATGCCACGGGTTGGCCACGGGTGTGTTCCACTTGCTAGATGTTGTGGTGTGATCGCGCCTGGAAAATCCACCATCCAATCATGGCTCTCCCGCGGCAAATTCGCCGTGTGAACGGGGCCAATGCTAGGAAAAGTTGAAGGCAGCAGGAAAAGACCCAACGAGCCAGCCAGAAGACGTCTACACCGGGCAGTGACGGCGCGTGCAATTAAAATGAATATATGTTGTCTTCCCTATCCCCTACAAACATTGTTAGTCCCTTGTCTATATGGAGTAACTGTACATCACTTTTGAGCCCACTGGGGAAAGCGATTAATAAATGGAAAGTATTATTATTGGTAAAATGCACGGAAAGAGGAAGACCCAACATGAAATAGAGAGATTCAGTCAAAGAAGCCAGAAAGGCCCTCAGTTTGCAAGACTGAAAAGTATGTTAATAACAGGATGTCTGAAGGTCATTAATTCATAGGGTGGGAGGGGAAGGTGGCATGGCATAGCCTGATCTCCTCATGTCTCGGAAGCTAAGCAGGGTTGTTACTTGCAAGGGAGACCACCAAGCAAGCCTCTGCAGAGAAAGGCCATGGCAAACTGCCTCTGCTTCTCACCTTCCTTGAAAGCCCCTCGCTGGGGTCACCATAAATCCATAGCGTCTATCCCCTGAAGTAGCCATTTTCTCCAGGGGAAGTGATCTCTGTAGTCTGATGAGCGCTAGTAATTCTTGGAAATCTCCAGGACCCACCTGGAGGCTGGCAACCATATTGTTTTCCAGCCTGAGTGCCTATAGCTATTCTTAAGTCTTCCTATAGCAAGTTATGTGGAGCCAAAACAGAGCAGGACTTTAGGCTTTTTTTGGGGGGGGGAATGAGTTTTGGGAGTGTTTTGAATCAAAGGGGCCATCCATCCAAGAAAACAAATCACCTTCTGTGACCTCTGTTAGCGAAGCCTCATTTCATGTTCAGAGGAAAAACCCAGACACTTTTATCGTGATACATTGGTGGTGGGGGATTCCCATTTGGCACACTGCAGCCCAGGAAAGTGGAAGTGGGAGAAGTAATATGGGGGTGGGGATCGTCATGCATTTTCAAGACTCTGTTCATCAGGGGTAAATAAAGGAAGGGACCATTTGGTTTCAAACAAAATGAATTATCTTTTAACCTTCTTTGTAGAATGATCCCTTGTAGAGACTTTGCACTACATCATAGCTCATTCATAACAAAGCAACTAATAATGATGTGCTCACCACAATCCCCAATTTTTTCTATTCCCCCCCCCCCCCGAAAATGTTTCTGACTACAGGCTTGGTTGCAGCACTTTGGTCAGGATGAACTTCCATTTTTTTACACAAAGCTGCTAAAAGAAAATGTGCTCTTCCCTACAGCTGATCTTAAAGACAGAATGTCTTGCCAAATTTCAAAGCTATTGTTGCAGAGATAAATTACCTCTAAATACATCCTTCTTTTGGACAGACGGAAACAATGGCCGTGGTTAGCAGTTTGTGATGATAATTGCAATGGAAGACTGTTCAGAAGGAGCAGTTTGATTACACAGTTAAGGCCGTACGCCACTCCTCGTGGCTTGAGCATCGACAGCACCGTCAGAATCTGAAACATGAAATTACATCACATATCCCAGGATTTGTGGTCAGTGTTTCTCCTCAAGCCTACTGCACTTGCTGCCTGTGGTCAGGATGTGTCCACTCACTACAGAGCCTAGTGCTGTGGGAAAAGATAACCCAGCCCTGACTCAATCCAGCCATACAGATCCCAACTTGCAGTTTGGGGCTTGCCAGCTTCCAGGTGGGGACTAGAATTCTCCCAGAGTTACATCTGATCTCCAGACTACAGAGATCAGTTCCCCTGGTGGGAGTGGCTGCTTTGGAGGGTGGGCTCTATATGACATTAAACCCTGCTGAGCTCCCGCCCCTCCCCTCCCCAAACTCCACTATCTCCAGACTCCACCCCCAGATCTCCAGGAATTTCCCAACACATCCGTTCTGGAGCCCTCAGAGAGATTCCAGCCGTAGGCATTGTTGGGCCACAGTAGGGCCTGCAGTGCCTTTCCCCTTTGACAAGAGCAAGTAGGGTTGCCAGCTCCAGTTTGGGAAGTTCCTGGAGGTTTGTGGGTAGAGCTGGGGAGGCTGGGGGTTATTTATTTATTTATGCAATTTCTACCCCGCCCTCCCCGCCGAAGCGGGCTCAGGGCGGCTCACACAGGATAATAAAACAACACAAGCAATGTATCTAAAATCACAGTAAAAAACACATAAGAACATATAAAGTGCTAGTGCTCAGATGATTCCTAAGTGATGGTGGGCATAAGCCGCATCCAACAATACAAACAAGCAATCAGCTGCCAGCGTAATCTGGGTTGTATCTGGCTGTTTAAATAATGTTATGCTGTTGATATTGATGTTGATATTGGGAACAGGGCTTCAGTTGTATGGTGCGGCTCCCTAGTTGAAGGCCTGGTGGATGAGCTCCATCTTACAGGCCCTGCGGAATTGTAAAAGGTCCTGCAGGGCTCTGATGTCCTCTGGGAGCTCGTTCCACCAGTGTGGAGCTGTCACTGAGCAGGCCCTGGCCCTCGTCACAGCCAGCCTGGATTCTCTGGGGCCCAGCAAAGCCAGGTGGTTTTGGGACCCCGATCGTGCTGCACTCTGGGGAACATGTGGGGAAAGGCAGTCCCTTAGGTATGCAGGTCCCTGACCATATAGGGCTTAAGGTAAGAACCAGCACCTTGAACCGAATTCGGTATGCTATAGGCAGCCAGTGCACAGCTTTTAGCACAGGCTGGATGTGCTCCAATATGGGGAGGTCCAACAACAGCCTGGTCATCGCATTCTGCACAAGCTGCAACTTCTGGATTTGGGACAAGGGCAGCCCCATGTAGAGAGCATTACAGTAATCTATTCTCAAGGTGACCATCGCGTGAATCACTGTTGCCAGGTCATTGCATTCGCGGAAGGGAACCAACTGCTTGATCAGCCGAAGATGATAGAAGGCTGACTTCACGGTGGCTGCTACCTGGGCCTCCATTGTTAAGGAGGCATCCAGGAGCACTCCCAGACTCCTAACCTCTGACACTGGCACCAATGGCGCCCCATCGAAAGTCAGGAGTGGGATCCCTACCCCTGGGCTGCTCCCACTCAGGCACAGGACCTCCGTCTTTGTTGGATTCCATTTTAGTCGGCTCAGTCTAAGCCAACCAGCCACGGCTTGTAACGCCCAGTCCAGATCTTACAGCTTAGAGTCAGACTGGCCGCCCAACAACAGATAGAGCTGGGTGTCGTCTGCATATTGATGACAACCCAGCCCATGGTTCCGGGCAATGGGGCATATTTAGATGTTAAATAGCATCAGGGAAAGCACTGCACCTTGAGGCACTCCGCACATGAGCGGGTGCCTTCGGGACAGCTGCTCCCCAATGACCACCCTTTGTCCCCAGTCTTGAAGAAACGAGGAGAGCCACTGTAAGGCAAATCCCTGAATCCCAATGTTGGTGAGGCAGCAGGCCAGTAGTTGTATAGGGAGGGAAGGAACCTCATTGGGGTATAATACCATAGAGTCCACCTGCCAAAGTAGCCATTTTCTCCAAGGAAGAAAGGCATAGCCTGCTTCTGCAGGGAGGGCGGGGTATAAATCGAATAAATAAATAAATAAAAGGCATTAGACAGATTCTTGGAGGCTAGCAGTGGCTGCTAGCCCTGGTGTCTAAAGAGAACCTCCCCAATTCAGAGGCAGTCAACCTCTGAATACAAATGCCAGGAGGCAACATCAGGGAAGGCCTTAGTCTCTATGCCCCATCGTTGGGTCTCCAGATGAACTGGTTGGCCACTGTGTGGGACAGGATGTTGGACTAGTCAGTGGTGGCGAACCTATGGCACGGGTGCCAGAGGTGGCACTCAGAGCCCTCTCTGTGGGCACGCGTGCCATCTCCCCAGACCATCATTAAAGTGTTGAATTCTCTGCCAAATAATGTTAAGTAAATGAAAGCATTTGGGATTGCTTTCCTTACTTTGTTTGGATCATCTTAATGTATGAGTTGTTTTTTCTAAAGTAAAACCTCAGTATTCAGGTTAAATTGCCGGGTTGGCACTTTGCGATAAATACGTGGGTTTTGGGTCACAGTTTGGGCACTCGGTCTCTAAAAGGTTCGCCATCACCGGACTAGATGAACTGCTGATCCAGCAAGGCTCTTCTTCTGTTCTTAAAGGTGAGCTCAGGGTCTTGAAGGCCTACAGGCACAGATTCTTCTTGATTATCAAAATATTGTTGCTTGTGTAAAGCAGTTTGCCATTGCAAATGTTAAGAACTGTAATGAAGATGCTGATTGTTACAGTGGGCCAGTCTCTTCATGCACGTCTTCCCCAGGAAACCTCTCTTTGAAGGGCCCAGATGTTGGAACGTGGGGAGAACGTAACATCAACAAAAAGGACATTGTTCCAGTTAAGAAAGAGAACACATGTTTTCATGAAATAATAATCTTTGTAATATGCCCATAAATATTTCATTGGGTCTTGGGAAGCAGCTAGGAATATGATGAATAACTCATGAAAAGGATTGCTGGTAGTCTGGGTACAAGGCTTTGTGTGAGATCTTGGCAGGGCCCCATTTCTGCACAATAAGGGACAGGCATGGTATTGACCACCACCCCACACATACCAATCAGATATGCCTAGGGGGCATGAAAACACTTCAGTCAGAGATGCCCATTAAATGAATTAGGAAATTTGTAATTTCCAGAAGTGCTTTCCTTTTTGGTGACCCAAAAGAAATCTTTAAAAAAGATGGAGTAGGACTCATGTATTTATTATGCATTATTTTAAAGTGTTCCATACGAAACTTTAAAAGGAAAATATGAATGGCATGCCACTGTGAATGAACCCTGTGGTTTAACCTCTTAATTCCTTACTCCCCACTTAACTAGAGTTTAAAGACGTTTTAAGGACCATGCTCTGGCACTTTTCTGTTTGTATTTCCCTCTGAAATCTCATCCACTATCAAAATTTAGGCTGCAAGCAGCCAGGGGTATAAAAAAATGCATTTTGGGGGTAGAGGTTTGACCTGAGTACAACCTTTACCAGGTTTTTAAAGTTTTTCTCTCTGGGCAGGGAACAGGTAGGGAGGGGAAAGTCAGTTCAATGGCTTTCCAGACTCACCTCAGCTACCTCTTAAGAAATGTTAATAGATCCAGAATAGGATGGTCTAGTCTCCCCCTCTCCAAGCAGGGATCAGATTTATAGGTATTAAAGCCTAGAATGACTTCAGGAAGAAACTTCTGGAGACTTCAGGAATAGCTTCTTTGGCCCAGACTGACCTAGTCAGTGGGTGGAGAAACAGATATGATAGAAACTCCTTGGGTGTTGATTCCATCAAAGCAGACAGGACTCTTAACTGAGGTCTGGAGGAGGTGGCCATTGCCATGAGCTGGTCTGGACAGCTGAAGGAAGCTGCAAGGTAATGGTCACTCTGTAGAGAACTATAACGTTCTAAGTTAAGGAGCCTGCCCTTTTAACATCTGATAGGGCATGTATACAGAGAGGGACAGAGGAATTGTGTTTTACCCTTTTCTTTTTAATCCCTTGCTCAGTCTGGTGCTGTGCTAAAAGTGTGCTTGTGAACATTTTCTTTTTAATAAATACTTTATAACTTTGGAGGCTGGCAGCGGTTCTCTGTGCCACATAGACCTCCATTGTCTTGGACATGCTATTTTAAGAGAAATCCCAGGAGGAAGGGGGGCAGTCAGTTGGTAAGCAGCTATTCCTCCAAGGGCGCACAAAGCAGTAAACTGTCCCTGTGGTGAACAGGTGCCAGACGGCGGGAGACACAGAGGCAAGGCCTCAGATCTTGGAAGGGAAGCTGGGAGTCCTGACCCTCCCAGTGGGCAATTCCTACAAAGGTCAGGTGGTGGTGGGTAACTGGAGAGAGAGAGAGAGAGGGAGAAGCCTCTCCAGGTGTTGAGAAAACCTAGGAGGGCCAGGTGGAACAGGGTTTGCAAGCTGGAGCAGGCCTGTTCTGCCACAAGGGGTTAACTCATATGAAACACCACTTTTGCTATTAGCTGTCCAGAAAAACACACACAAATACGCAGAATCCAAAATGTGCTTGGCTTTAATATGAGAAAATTTATCGTTCATGTATGCTCCTTTGGAAAGCTTAGTCAGGAGTCTGCAGTTGAAAACATTTTCAGTGTCAAATTTCAGTTCCCTGACTTGAGCTTCTGCTTTATATACGATGTGCCTCACAATGAAATCTGGGCACGGAACTCTTCTGCACCTGCCAATGCAAGCCTGTAAAGGAACCTGCTCATTTAGGTATCTAGAGCCAGATGCGGTGGTCCAGGGTCCAATACTTTGGTGCTTATGTTTTTGCTTTAGAGAAGTGAATCAAATTATTGGGGTTTTCCATGTAAATAGAAATGGGGAATATTTTGTCCACCCCCCCCCAATGTTGCTTTTATATCCTTCAGGATTGCAGAGGTGCCAGATCTGATCTGGGCCACAGGCTCTGCCATAGCTGGCAATGTGAACCCTGCATATTGGACAGCATTTTGCTCCTGTACTTGGTTGTTTTATGTTAAAAAAATAATAAGAATATTTCTCTGTATGCTCTACCACCATAGACAGAGTAGAGAAAGAGAGAAGCAGCACAGCAGGTCTAGCACGAGGGATCAGAACCTAACCTGCGATTTGTTGTGAAATACAAAATCCACATGGAATAAAAAAGGATGCCTAGCCCCCCCCCCCCAAGCTATAATGTAAAAGGTCTACATGTATGTGGATTTCTGGACACATCACAGTACGAAACATTTGTCACAGAGAGTCCAGGTGGTGGCTGGAGATCTCACAGAATGGCAACTGGCCTCCAGGCAACAGAGATCAGTTCCCCTGAAGAAAATGGCTGCTTTGGAGGGTGGAGTCTGTGGCCTCCTACCTCACTGAGGTCCTTCCCTTCCCCAGACCCAACCTCCTCAGGCTCCACCCCCCTGAATATCCAGGTATTTCCCAGCCCGGAGCTGGCAACCCTCCCTTCCAGGCTCTGTTTCTAAACTGGCTCTGCTGACAATCCTCTTACGGTGGAAGAAGCGTCTTACACTGGAGGAAAGCACCTTCCCCCAGAGGAAAGGGCAGTGCCTTTTTAGGATTTCAGACAGCCTGTCATGACCCCAGGGGGTCCTCCGCCTTCCGCTGCCACCACCCTGGACTTCAGGTCCCTTTTGAGAAGGCCCCAGGGTTAGGGCTGCCAAGCCGCGCGGCGGGGGATCCGTACGTCTTCACAGGATCCCTGCCGCGGGGGACAGCGATACGCGTTGCACCGCTGTCACCAGGATGTGACGCTACGCGTTGCTCTCGCAATGGCGACGGCGGTGCAACGCGCGGCAGGGATCCTGTGAAGACGTGCGGATCCCCCGCCGCGGCTTGGCAGCCTTACCCAGGGGACCTCTCCCAGGCCCATCCAACATGCCCCTTTTACAGCCGAAAACACACAGGCATGGTTGACCCAGGCAGAGGGAAAAACTTTAAACAGAAAGGGTTTATTAAAACAACACTGGGGGAGGGGAAAACAAGGCAAGGCGAGGTGCTTAAAGAGGGTATAACAGGGTTGAAAAGGCCAAATAAACATAAACTAACCCAGCCACCTGTTCCTACTTCCAGGCCCCCAGCCTGCCTTGCACTCACGCTGAGCCCAGGGGAGCTCCTTCCCCTCTCCCAGACCAGCCTCCATTTTACCCTCCATTTTACACAGTTAACGGCTAAGACCCCCTCTCCTCACACAGTTCAACCGTCTCCTCACAGAATCTCCCTCTCTGATTGGCTATAGCCCGTCGCTAAGCCTTATGGCATGGAGCTGCGGTGGCTCAAGTGGTTAAGACGCTGAACTGCAGGCTGTGGAAGGTCAGTAGTTCAGCGGTTCAAGACCCGGGTGCCGCAAGACAGGGTGAGCTCCTGTCTCTAGTTCCAGCTCCTGCCAACCTAGCAGTTCGAAAGCAAGAAATTGCAAGTAGATAAATAGGTACCACTTCGGTGGGAAGGTAACAGCGTTCCGTGCGCCTTGGTGTTTAGTCATGCCGGCCACATGACCACGGAAACGTCTTCGGACAGCGCTGGCTCTTCGGCTTTGAAACGGAGATGAGCACCGCAACCCTAGAGTCGGATTCGACTGGCTTTCGAGCAAGGGAACCTTTACCTTTACCTAAGCCTTATGGGGACTGTAGGCTGCCTGCTTTCACTCTCCTGGGACCAGGCTGCACCAGGCCCTGCCCCCAGTCCTGCACACAGATCATGACACATCTTATCTATTCCGTTTCAGGAACCGGTTACTAACGTTCCCCCCTGTCATTTCACACAGATCCGTTTATGGTAACCGGCTGTTAATGGAATATATTTGCCTCTTCATACTATGCTGGTTGTCTCCCGTTTGAGAAGCATGTCTGAGGCGTTGTTGATGGAAACTGCTTTCCTCAGGTCTTCGATTCCTTCTTCCGGATCTGAATCACCACAATGGGCTGCATAAAATGCCCCATAGCGCTTCCACAAGTGATGGCATTTTCACGCCCTTTCCCCCCTGGCATGCAATCTCTCCTCTTTTTTAAAAAAATGTTCTATTGGGAGCGCTATAAGCTATAACAGGATGTCAAATCAGCGTCATAGCACTCCCAATAAAATGTTTTTTTAAAAAAATCTTTCGGAGATCGTGCGCGTGGAGGGAAATGGTGGGAAAAGAAAGCGGCACAGTTTGAAATGGCCACAGCGCTTCAGAGACGGCTCCTTACCACAAGCGAAATGTTGTGTGAAACAGCCATCCCTGTACCGATTTCCTCAATGATGGGCCAATAACGGTAACCATGCAGTTTAAAAAGGTAATGTGAAATCTACCTTTGTTAGTGGAACAGCTCAGCCAGATCCTGCCTATTGTTTTATATCTTGGTATTGCAAACTAATTGAGAAAAGAGGTACAGAAAAAAGTGTGTGTGGGAAAACCCAAATGCATTTAATCATAATAACATTGTGTTTTTGGTGACCTTACTTCTGGAAAACTTATAGCCAATATGGTTTTCTTTTCTTTCCATCAGACCACTTGCAAGAGTTCTATGTTTCATTTTAAGTGGAAATTGCACTTGGTTCAGGGTTTAACTCACAACTGCAGTCTTTTTACTGAACTAATGAAGCTAATTTAAATATTATATTATCTGCAGTGCTTACCAGCGAGGCATTTTATCTCCACCCCATTCCTTCTTCTTTTTAATCTTGTATTTATCTAGAAAACATTTTTGTCCTCCATGGGAATCATATACTTGGTGCAGACATTTTAATGACCTTATTAATTGTTAATTGGGTCAAAGCAAGGGTTTTATGAGTTAGAGGAACAGAAAATTAAAACTTAGCGGGAAAAGCTTATTTGGTTTGTAAAAGGTTAATATAACTAAGTTGGTTTCTGTCAATAAATGCCATAGGTTTTTTTTAAAGCTTCTGTTATTCTCATCTGGAGCTCATGGTATTGTGAACCATACCGTTTTATTATGCTTGCTGAAAATAAGAGTATTCACAGCATCCATAGCCTGGTCATTAATGGAAGATAGATAATTTCTTAATGGGACAATTGGCTGTCCTTTGTCTCCAGATACTTAGGGGGGATGTCATATTACCTCTCAGTGGTGGGAATAAAACCAGTTTTACTTGGATTGTGGTAGGGTAGCTTAGGAAGTATGGTATTTTCTGTGGTATATGGATATTGGCGGCATGGTCTGTATGCTTGGTTTGGCACTCCCATAGTATCTACCCCGCCAGTCAGGTGGCCTGTCTGCAAGTTGGGCCGGGAGATCTCCTGGAATTACAGCGACTCTCCAGACAATAGACAAGAGTTCCCCTGGAGAGAATGTCTGCTTTGGAGGGCGGACTCTATGGTGGTATACCTCCCACAGCTACTTCCCCTCCCCCAACCCCACCCTCCTCTGGCTCCAACCCCCAAATCTCCAGGTATCTGTAATGCCCTTCCATCCATTGTCCTACATTTCGCACTCCAGCATTAGCATTGTACAAGTGGGGGGACCTGGAAGTATTCTGGGGAGGGGAGAAATCCCATCCCCCATTTCCTCCTCCTTCCCCTTTTCCTCCTCCTTCTGTCTGCCATGTCCTCCTTCTCCCTGCTGCCACAGATTTTGGGCACTATTTTGGGTTGCTGTAGCAACTACAACAGGATGTGGAAGGGTATACCATAGCTCAGTCTCCTCAGATCTCAAAAGCTTAGCAGGGTCAGTACTTGGAAGGGAGGCCACCAAGGAACACCCTGCAGAGGAAGGCCATGGCAAACCGCCTCTGCTTCTCACTTGCCTTGAAAATCTCTTGCTGGGGCTTCCATAAGTCAGCTGTGACTTGACCACACTTTCTACGCACACTCACACACAGCAACTACAATGGATGCTGATGTGCTTACAAGGCCACCTTTTGGGAACAATTCCTTGTGTAAATGAAGCAATGTGTGACTCAAACCGAAGTCACAATGAAAAGCGGAACCCCCAGGTACGAAGTGTCATCATGCAGCAGTTGTTCATTGCAAACAAAGTTGCAAATCCAGAAATGAGGTTCTGTGGTATTTCCCAATGGGGCTGTCTCAAGTTCCTAATTTACAGAAATGGTAGGAAAGGTCAGGGTTCCCAGTGGAAAGCGGGCATTTTTGTTGGAAAACAACACGGCTTTGTAGAAACTGACCCAACTACAAATCCTTAAGGCAAAAGCAAAAGCATTTTCTCTAAATGTTACTAGCAGGATGTCAACAGCACAGTGCTTTGAATGGGGGTATATTATTATGGTGGGTACCAGTGTTCCCTCTAAGCTGAGTTAGTGTGAGCTAGCTCACAGTTTTTTATCCTCTGGCTCACAGATTTTTGTCTTGGCTCAGGAAGGAGGGCTCCAGAACACACTAATTTATGCAGTAGCCAAATCACCTGCTCACAACTTTAATGCCAGTAGCTCACAAAGTAGAATTTTTGCTCACAGGACTCTACAGCTTAGAGGGAACATTGGTGGGTACCAGGTAAAGAGTTGGCGGGTGCCACATTGGGGACCCCTGCTCTAGAGCTGAGATGCTGAAAGGGGAATTCTTCCAGTGCTGGCTTTGGCCTTGCAATCTGGCAACTGCAACAGGGCAACGAGGGGGCCAAATTGAACAGAGGAAGCATGCTGGGGGTGGGGGTGAATTTTCTCTGGATGATTTATGCAAGCCAGCCAGTTCTGCGGCTGCAGGGCTCTCAGTTTGGAATGGATGTTGAAGGGCCTCGTTTATCTTTCAAGCATACCATGGAGACGGACTACTCACTGTTTATTCACAAACAGAACATAAATATACAGGAATTATGGATTGCTCTGCTCATTTACAGCTGTCATCTTGAAATTTATTTTTATGGTGGCTCTGGAGTTATTTGCTTCATTATGAGTCATTTGTTTGGAATCAGTAAGATTTTGTTCCAGTTGTACAGTTTGAAGTTAAAAAGGCATATTTCGGGAGTCTTTTGCAATGGACGTCTACTTACATTAAAGGCCATATCTTCTCCAGTCTACTAATTTCTTCTGAATTTTGATTTTGACAAAACAGCTGCCTTGCATAAGTAGTAAGCTATTATCTAGTCCTTTATCTGCACCAGTGTGGATAAATTACATTAAATGAGTTCCATTTACAAAACTGAGAAGGTAGCTGAAGAATACTTTGTAAGACTCAGGAACTGCATCTTGGCTCCCAGAGGCGTAAATTCACAGAAGTGTAGCACTAAGGTTAATGATACCTCAGAATTAGCTGGCAGAGTGGTCTATTAAAATATGTTGTGCTAAAACAGTACATCCTAAATGTCCATTAAAGTAATCCAATATTAATATGGCTCATTGTTGTTCAAGGTGAAGGACAAAGTGAATGGAAGAGTGTATCAAGAATTCAGAAAATTGACAGACCATAAGTATTTGATGCTTTAGCTGTACTGGCTGAGGCAAAATAAAATAACAGATTCCACAAGGACTATCGACTCATTTTTGCCATACGATGGAATTTTCTAGAACCCATAACTAGCCGGGCATCCAAAGATAAGCAAAGTTGTTGTCAGCTATATCAAAAACATTTGTATTGTAAAGTGGATGGTATTTGTATTGTTTCCAACGTTAAGTCACAGGATAGACACCAAAGCCAGGAAAGCATTTTTTTGTGTGAGCTGAAACTAAACAAGGAACTCCGTTCAGTCCATTACTGTATATACACCAACACATACTGGGGGACCAATAACTGGGGAAGTTGTCTTCATACCTCCCTTTGAGCTTTCCCAGAAGCATTTGAAGGGCTGCTGGGGGGATCCATGCTCCATGCTGCTAGCTGGATCCATGGTGGGATCCAGCAAGATTTTACATTCTGTTCTGCGCAGCACTCTTTTTGTTAGTCATGCTCGAAAGGCATGCAGTGTTAGAAACGGGCCACTGTAATTGATTTCTGTGTATTGACGTCCTAGCAGTTTCTTCTCTTGTTACATTGCTGGGATCAGTTAACAAAATAATGTGAAGCCTGTAAAAGAAAGAGTGCAGAGGACACCCCCGCTTTGTCTTTGGAATTTTGGATGAAAGGTTCTTTGCGAGTTTAGGGGGGGAACCCCCCTCCCGTTTTGTTCTTTGTGATAGCCCTGGATTCCATAATGGAGCACAGCAGGAGGGATGATATTCAGTAGATTTAAAGACGGAATGCAATAAAACAGACTTGAAAGCCAGGGTATTGGGGAGGATGCCAATGGGTCTGCGGAACAAAGCTGGTGCCAAATTATTCCAAAGAGTTGATGGGATACATTTCTTATGATTAAGTATTCTGTCACTGAAAGCATACCCACAGGCAGAAAGCATAAATGCACGTTAGGCTGCAAAGCGTTTGTCTGATTTATCATTAAAAATGCAAACGAGGGCCAAATCAGATGCCCTCGGATAATTCCATGTTCAGAGCTTCCGGTGATTCTTTTAAGGGTAACTCACTGGCACATGGAGGTCTGATTCTGATCAGGAGTGTGGTGTGAGCCTTCTCCCTTGAGCCATTTCCCCCATCTGAAAGGGACCCAGGGAGCCACCATAGTGTAACCAAACTGTGGGGAAAGTGTCTTGCAAGCCCCATTTCTGCATTCGTTCAGAGTTTCCATGTCTGTTCCAAGTCTCTGCCTTCCTCCCTCCCAGCAAAACGTCTCTGTTGTTGTCTTCTGCCAGCAGGTGAAAACTGTTTTTTTTGTTTTATTTGGCATTCCCTCAATGATCCCTCCTTCCTAGCCGGTGTTTTAGTGACTTGTATGCAGGGGTCATTTTGTAGAAAAAGAGGTGCAGGAACTCATTAGCATAACTCATTAGCATAACTTATTTGCATATGCCACACACCCCGACATCACCGGAAGTGTGTCAGAAGGCAACACCCACCGCTCAGGCTCCACTGGACTCTTTTGGATTCCTAGCTATTGTGTGTGTGTGGGGGGACATACAGATCTGCCCTCGCAGAGGAGGGAGAGCTTGTACCTGAATAAAACTTGGTCTTAAAGGTGCCACTGGACTGTTTTGGACCGGGGGCCGGGGGGGCTCTGCAACTTACCTGGCTGCTTCTTGCTCTGACTGAGGGCTGCTGGGAGCAGGGGGTGGGGCTTGTTGCATGTGCCCGCCCCCTGGGCTCTTTACTGCCGGAGCTCCGCCCCTGTGCACTCCAGCAGGAAATGCTTGCATGTATTTGTCCGAATCCTCCACACGTTCAATCCAATACACGTTTATAGCAAAGTAGTATTTATTGAAGTAATGAAGAAAGCTGGTACACAGGAACTGTTTAGAATGGTCAGGAAATGCAGGGCACCAGATAATAAATGAATTCATAAAATGCAATAACCAATAATCATGGTTCCCGCTTTCACGGGTGCTTCTAAAACTCGCGCCGAAAGCCTGGGAATTGAAACGGTTCTAAAAGATAAACAATTACTAGCTTCTCATGTCTTATATACGCGAAGACAGAACTCCAACTCCACACCTGTTGACCTTGCCGATAACTACGTTTCAACAGCAGTATTAGCATATACAGAAAGGAATGCAGATTGCAGGCTACTGGTAGCATACATGCGCAGTGGGGTCAGGGAAAGCCAGGGAGGGCAGAGATGGGTGTACAAAGGTTACACAGAGTTCTTTGGCAGCTTGCTGACAGTATTTGAACTGTTTATAATGTATTTTGGTGGGGGATTGATTTTAATGGTTTTATAATGTGATTTAATCATGTTAACTGAGGCAGATCATGAAAGGGAGGGCAGGAAGGGATGAGGAGGAGGAGGAGATTGGATTTATACTCCACCCTTCACTACCCAAAGGTGTCTCAGAGCGGCTTACAAACTCCTTTCCCTCCCCACAACAAACACCCTGTGAGGTAGGTGGGGCTGAGAGAGCTCTTGACAGAAACTGCTCTTTTTCATTAACAGCTCTTATCAGAACTACGGCTTGCCCAAGGTCATCCAGCCAGGTGCAAGTGGAGGAGTGGGGAATCAAACCCTGTTCTCCCAGATTAGAGTCCACGCACTTAACCACTTAACCGCGCACTTAACCAGTACAGCAAACTGTCTCAGTCAGTGCTCTGCTCTCGTGGCCCTTTCTTACATGCCCAGGGTAATGTTGATTGCCACTTTGGAGGCAGGAGGGAATTTTTCTCCAGGCCAGTTTGGATGGAGATCCTGGAGGGGTTTTTTTGGTCATCTTCTGGGCATGGAGCAGGGGTCACTGGGGGAGTGGGGGGGAGGTAGTTGTGAATTTCCTGCATTTTGCAGGGAGTTGGACTAGATGACCCTTGAGGTCCCTTTCAGCACTATGTTTTTATGTGTGTTTTGAATTGTTAGCCGCCTTAGAAGCCCTTGTAAGGGCAGAAAGGTGAGATAAAAATTTTGTAAATAAAATAATAATAATAAATAACTACTCTCTGGGTATGTATTCCATTTCCACCAGCAAACAAAGAGCACTTTAGCACTCTTTGCTGCATTGCTGTGTAAACTCTTCACCTACGTTCTTCATTCTGTTCTGCAGTGCATTCTGCATTCAATTCTCTCACTTTTCTCTTGCTAGCTACACACAGAGACTACCAAACACACTTGCACATAATAGGAAAACAGGGACTGGCTGCTGCTGATCCCCTTACTTTTCCTTGACAAAAGTGACTGAGTTAGGCATAATGTGAGTACAGAGACCTGTTTACCGAAGTTCAAAATATTAAGAAATCTAGTAAAGAAATAATTAGAGCATGCAACATTTTGAAATCACAACAGACAGAGCATGGATAAAAAGAAAATGTGATAACAAGCAACCCTTTGAATCCTAAATCTATACATATCCTAATTCTGGGATTCCCAACCTTTTTAAGTCTGTGGACACCTTTGGAATTCTGATACAGGGTGGTGGGCACAACCACAAAATGGCTGCCACTGGAGGCAAACCCGATAATACTGAGGAAGCCCAAGTGCAGGAGAGAGGAGGGATAATTAAAAATACAGTTCAATAGAGGGGTGATACAGAATAAAACAAACACTGCTGTGGCAGCTACCACTGGCGGTATGGGATTCAGCTCCTCTCTTGGCAGGTAAACCTTTTCAGGAGCGGGGCAAGGGTCTTCCCCCCACTCCGGGTTCAACTGATGTTCTTTACACCGGGGGTCTAAAAAAGTCAACGTTCCTAGACTCCACTGCAAATACGGGTCATGAGCTGCCAGCCAGGGGTTGCCCAATACCATGGGGAACTGAGCAGTGGGGTGCACTATGAAAGGTCTCTGCTTCCAGTGTCCCGAAACCCCCACGGGCAGCTTCACAGTATGGTACTGGCACGATTGCATCGTAGTGCCATCCATCTGAGTAAAAACCATGGGGTCCTTTAACTTGATTACCCCCGCTCCCAGCCCTGTAACTAATGTGGGGCTCAGAAAGTCCCGGGAACACCCTGAGTCAATAAGGGCTCTTACACTCACTTGGATCCCCACTTTGGGGTTTAAAATAATGACAGTCACAAAAAACAGGGATGAACCGATTCTCACGCTGGGGCATCACGGACCTGCTGGTTGGTGCCCTTCACAGCAGGTCCCAGCCTTTTCCCTGCATCTGAGGCTCATTGCCATTGGTGGAGGAAGCTCCCCCGGATGAAGTGAACTCCGCTGCTTGCAGGGCCTTGGGTGACTTGGGTCTCTTCCCTGGAGCCTTTCCTTTCTTGTCGCGGTACTCCTCGCGCTGGTCCCGATCCTGGCACCTCTCGTGGTCTTCAGGCTGGGCCCAATCTGTGGTGAAATGCCTGGCCTTCCTGCAGCGTAGGCAGAGCCCTTTCTTCAGGCGATGCTCTCGATCCCCACCAGGTAGTGGTCCTCTACCCTGAGTCACCCGTGGCCCTCTGCCGTCACAGCCGGGCGTCTTGTGCTGGTAGAGCTTCACTAAGTTATGTCAGTTTTCTGCCTTGTGAGCCACTTGAATCCAGCCCGCCAGGGTGAGTGGTTTGTCCTGGGCCAGCACCTTCTCCAGGATGAGCGTGTTCAGGCCCGCTTGATAGAACTCAATCAGGACCTCTTTGGGCCACCCCAGGAGCTTGGCCACCATGGCTTTGAACTTATCCGATGCCCCTCAGGCAGGTGCGAACCTTCTCTAACTCCAGTGGACCTTCGAACTGGTGCCTCAGGGCTTGCATGAAAGCATCCACATCTCACAGCTCCAGGGCCACGACATTGTAGAGGCCCACAAACCAGTTGGATGCTCTCTCTCTGAGCCGGGAGCCCATGAAATCCACCCTCTGCTCATCCGAAGCAAAGGTGTGCCTCCACTTGCATAGCATCTTCTGCACCTGGATGGCAAAGAACGCCAGCTTCTCTGGGCTGCCGTGAAATGTGGTCTCCAGTGCATCGTGAGGCCACTCATGCTCTATGCTAACCTTCCGTGGTGGGGGGGGCTTCTCGGGCTCTTCTTTGACCTTTTCCTCCTCATCCAAGGTTTCTGACACTTCCTTCTCCATCAGCTTTTTCACCAGTTTAGGAAAGTTCTTTACCAGGTACTGGAACCCTTCCGTCAGCTCCTTCAGATCAGAATGGAGGCTGGACTGGGCCCGCTCGGTCACTGGTTCTTCTTCTCACGTACTTTTCCCAGGTCAGGGTCATCTTGGAAGGTGTGGGAAACACGGCGCCTCTCACAGTCGATCTTACCCTTGGTGCCTCGAAACCTCGGGGTGCTCACCAGCCATGCCGGGTTGTCCCGGTGATCGGGACTATCACAACGTTTGGGGTGGTGGAAGAGAACGTGCTTCTTGGGCCTGGCGCCCATATCTTTTCCATCTCTCTTCTTGTCGAGGTCAGGCATGGGGTTCTCAGGTTCAGACCTGGTACTTGTACCTGCCCCGCCGTCTCCATCTCCATTCCCCATGCCTGTAGGGGTTGGGGTCCGGGTTGGAGAGAATGATGGAGTCCTAACATTCTGTCAGGTCCCCCAGTAAATTCACTCTCCACATACACATTTGGCAGTGTAATGCTTTATTAGAGGCCCTCACGGGAACTATCTTGGGGCACCTCTTCAAGGAAGTTACAAAGCATCTACTCCCATACACTCCAACAACACACACTCCCCCCCATGAATTTAAGATGGCAAGCAAAAGTATAGTGATAAAAACCAGGACTGCAAGAAACCGAAAGTGAACTGGCCTGAGCTTGGCAATAGTTCCCACCCCCCCTTTATTATGTATTAGTATAGAAAGAATAAAAGGAGGAGAAAGGAATCTCCAGCCGCCATGTTTCTTCATTAAGAGTAGTTTAAATTAAGGGTGGGAAGGTAATGGCTGGATATTAGGGAAAACTTTTTGACAGTAAGAATCGTGCAACATTGGAATCAGCTGCCTCGGGAGGTGGTGGGCTCCCCCTCCCTGGTGGTCTTTTTTTCTTTCTTCAATATAATTTATTCAATGTTCAAAATTCCAATAACAAGTAATAACAATCGTTTACAGGATAAGGGTACATAAACTTAACAGCATGAAAGAGAACATTTTTCATAAGCTTAGTGTTGACATCAACATTTACTACAAATGAAGAGTGTCTATTATCTCTGGTATTTTTCCTTGAGAAACTAAATGGGATAAGATTGGTAGCCATATCATAGTAAATTCACTATATTCGCCATTAGATTTTGTTGGATTCATTATGTCGGATATTTTTTTCATTAGGTATAAGTTCCATAACTTTTTGTACCATAAGTTTAGGGATGGTTTAATTTCTGACTTCCATTTTGAAGCTATGGTTGTTTTGGCTGCGAATAATAATAAAGCAATTCTTTTTCTTTGTACAGTGGATAAAGCAGCTTCATTTCTAAGGTTCAAGAGTATCGATTCTGGGTTCTTTTTTATAGTGTGACCAGATGTACACCTAATTTCCCCTAATATTTCATCCCAAAAGGATGCTATGATAGGACAATCCATCCAACAGTGGATGTAAGTGCCATTCTCTTTGCAATTCCTCCAGCATAGGGAGATTGAGATGTGTGTGTTATGAGATAACTGTACCGGGGTCAAGTACCATTTTGCCATAATTTTAAGATTTTGCCATTTCAGAGAGAGTATAGAGGATTTGTTTTCGTAGGAATTCCAAATGTCTAACCATCTGTCTTCATTAAGATCTGTTGTGCATGTTTTTTGCCAATATGTCTGGTATGTTAATATTGTGTTTTCTTGCAAGGACATGAGAATGGAGTATATTTTAGCTATAACTCCCCTTTTACTTTCGTTGGTGTTCCGAATAAGTGTTTCAAAAGGAGTTAAGGGTTGGCATAAGATTGCTCTAAGGTTGATTTGTGAGCAGAGGTGATTGATTTGAAGATATTGGTACCATGGTATCCTCAAGTTCAATTTATGCTCCATTGTGTTCTTGTCCATAATTTCTTTATTTAACATTAAGTCCTCCAGTTTAGTGATCCCCACCTCTTGCCATTTTTTGTAGTTTTGCAGGCATTGCCCAGGGGGGTACCAATGTTGACCATAATCTTGAGATATCTGGGGTGAGTTTAGTTCTAAATTCTGTCCCAAATTGTTAATGATGAACTCAGAAATTTGTTTTGTTTTGTTTCTTGAGGTCTATTTTTGGCTTGCTGACAAATAATGTCTTTAAGATTGTATGGTTTTGTGCCTTCTGACATTATCTATCCAGTCTGAAAGGTTTTCTGATTTAAGCACAGTGATTATTTTGGCTAGGTGGGTAGCATAGTAATAATTACTAAGACTGGGGAATTTCATTCCACCTCTCTTGTCTGTTCTATAGAGTATGTGTGCCTGTATTCTGTGCCTTTTGTGTGCCCACAAGAAATTATTTAATGTTTTTTGCCATTCTTTTAATTTTGAGTGTGAAATTTCAACTTGGATGGTTCTAAAAAGAAATATAAATTTTGGGAGTTGAATCTGTCCATCCATGTCAGAAAAGGTCTGTCCCAATTCTGCAATTGGGTCTTAATTTCCTTGTATATCTTTACAAGATTGTGTTCAGATTAACTGGGATATTTATACCAAGGTATGATAGACTTGTTTCTGTCCATTGATACTGGAATGAATCTTGAATTTTTATTTTTGTGTCATGTGATATTTGAACAGGCATTAGTTTAGATTTTGTTGCGACACCTTGCTGTAATCTTCCAGTATCCCTTGCAGAGATGTTAGTGACTCTGTTGGGTTAGTTAAAACCAAATCATATCATCAGCAAACACGGTAAGTTTGTGTTGTTTCTTTCCAATTGTGATTCCAGTAATTTCAGTTTTGTGTCTGATCATAGTGGCTAGTGGCTCTACTGCCACTGCAAAAAGTAGTGGTGAATAAGTACCATTTATTTTTAAACTTGATTGTGGTGTCCTATAAATGGCGTTGATGGCAGTTAGGAATTTCTGGCCAAAGCCCATCCTTGACAATAATTCTCGTTTCTTCTTCCTTAGAGATTATGCAGTCAACCCATGCATGGTCGGGCCATAATTTATATCCTATTTGTGTAGACCGTGTTCTTCTATTATTCTAACAAATAATCTATGCATGTGTAGATATGGTGTCTGGATGAGTAAAATGTGTAATCTTCATCTGCTGGGCGATTTTTCCTCTAAATATCTATTAAATGGTGCTTTGTGAATAAATTGGTAAGAGTTGAGGGACATTTTCTCTTTTTAGGTTTCTTTTTAAGGAAGGTTCTATCTAGAGTTTGATCAGCCAAGTAATTTAGATCCCCTCCCAGGATGATTTCCCCTTCTTTAAATTTGTCAAGTTCGTTCAACATTTCCCTTATAAAGCTTAGTTGACCCTGATTTGGAGCATAAATTGACCCGATTGTCACCGATTTGTTTTCTAGGGTTCCTTTTATGAAAATGTATCTCCCCTGTGCATCTTTTAAAGATTCCTTACATTTGAAGCGTACATTTTTAAAAAAGAGAATGGCTATGCCTCTGGATTTAGAGGTGCCATAAGCAAGGAATTGTTGGTTAAACCAATTGTTTTTAAAAATTTGTTTAGTTGGTGCTTTTAAATGAGTCTCTTGCAATAAGAGGATATCTAGGTGTAGTTTAATTAAGTTTGTGTATACTCTTTTTCATTTCACCATGTTGTTCAAGCCTCTAGTGTTAAGCGAAAGTATTTTTATGTTGTGGTTCATATCTCAGGTTTGTTATCAAGATTGATGCAGGAACTGTATTGTAATGCAAAACTTTCAAACTCTTGTATTAATACAACAATGAAAAGTATAAATCTTTCTTCTAAAGGTCTTACAATGAGCAACTCCTAGTAGTTAACCAAATTTTATCCCACAAAGTAATGTAGAATAAATTTCCTGGTATATGAATTAAATTGTCTACCTATCACCTTTATCTTAAATTACTTAGTCCCTTGTAGCTATTGCTACAAGTGACTTGCACTTGTGTACAAATTATTAACCTATCAACTACTGTAGTGATTTTATCTAGATATATATGAGTTGTTGTTCTGGTCTATCTCACTTATCCTATAATTACTTAACTCTAACTTTAACCTGCCCCCCCAACTAACATTTATTAATATATTCAGTAACCTGCTTATCTATTTAAACTGATGTGAAGCTAACAAAAAGAAAAATGACAGAGAAAACCGTCTATAGGGCTCCTGTTTCTCACAGGAGGGTAGAAACTTCTACCACCCTCTACCTGGTTTACCAGTACTAAGGTGTGTTTAAATAACTTACCTAAAGTTCCTCCCCCCTCCTAACCCTAAGATTTCATTTATACTATCATTAATTCTTAAAAGCTATAGATCGATCTCCCTATCTCTCCAGTTTGATGTAGTGGTTAAGTGCACGGACTCTAATCTGGGAGAACCAGGTTTGATTCCCCACTCCTCCACTTGCACCTGCTGGATGACCTTGGGCAAGCCGTGGTTCTGATAAGAGCTGTCCTTGAAAAAGAGCAGTTTCTGTCAGAGCTCTCTCAGCCCCACCTACCTCACAGGGTGTCTGTTGTAGGGAGGGGAAGGGAAATGAGTTTGTAAGTCCCTCTGGGACTCCTCTGGAGAGTGAAGGGCAGGGTATAAATCCAATCTCTTCTCTTTTTCTTCTTCTATACGGTTGAGAAATGTTAGTATGCTTATTTTGCAACCTAGTGACAGTTGATGCTGCCTGTTCCAATGCATACAGTCTAAAAGGATGTGTGGATCTTGTTGCTTTTGTGCGGTGTATTAATATTGAAGAGTTTTCTCTTGAAGCCTTTTTTGATGGCATCTGGTGGTTCAGATAGTCCCAAATGTTCCAGCATTTGCAGACCTGTCACATAGTCCTGCACCTGGAATTTTTTTCCATCGTGGAAAACCTGAAGTGTGGCTGGGCCAGCCCACTTGTAGCTCTGGTTTGCTACTTTTAGCTGGGTTGTTATTGGCTTCAGGTCACGGCCTCCTGTTGATGGGTTCCTGTCTGTTTTGCCTCAGACAGTATTCTTTTTCTCAGTCTGTAATCCAGTAAAGTGAAAATGATATCTCTGGGGCCCTTTTTGTTAGAGTTCTGAGGGGCTCCCAGACGGTAGGCCTTGGTTATTGTTGGTGCCTCTCCCATATCCAACTTCAGAATAGTTGCTAGCCAGTTAGATGAGAATGCTGTTAAATCAGCTTCCTCTTCGAGCTGCTCAGGGAAGCCTCATAATTTTAAGTTATTTTGACAAGCCTCCATTTCCAGCACTAGCATTCTGGATTTCAGTTGGTCTGTCTCTTCCTGCGAATGTTGGTTTTCTTTCTGAAGCGTCTCAGCCAGCGTCATAGCCCCTACTGCGATTTTTTTTTTGGTCTCAGATATAGAGGCTTTAATTTGGGTGAGCTGTTCCCTTATTGGTTCGAAAAGTGCCCGCAGATTTATTAGTAAGTGACTTTCCATCTCGTCTAGGTCTGTTTTAGTGAGCGCAGGGGCTGTTTCTAGACCCTCACAGCATTCGGTAGCCATTTTGTTGGTGTCTCTGGCCTTACTGCTTGATGCCGCTTCTGCTGATTTTGGCTGAAAATAGCGACTAGCCGCACTGTTACTCCCTCTGGAGGGAGTAGTCTCTGTTGCAGCTTTCTTATCTTTGTGTCTCCCGTCCATAGAGTCTCAAAGTCACGATGTGATTTTCAGTTAGGAGTGGGGAAATGGACGAGCTGTGGGGCTAAGCAGCCATTTTCAGCGTGGCTTGCCACGCCCCCCCCCCCGGCAGTGTTTAAGAGGCAGCTGGACAAACACTTGTCAGGGATGCTCTAGGCTGATCCTGCATTGGCCTGTGTGGCCCCTTCCACCTTTCTGGTTCTGTGATTCTATGATTCTAGTGTGGGAGATGAGGACCTTAGCTGGACAGCCTGGGAGGAATACGGTTGCCTGGCCACCCGGTGAGGGCAGGGGCCACAGCCTGGATTAACAGGCCCATGGTCTGATTCTATATGGGGCAGCTTTGCCTCTTGATCCCAAACCACCAGCACTCTTCTACTGAAGCAGGTGGGAGGCTGGTTCTCACAGCCTTCTTCTATCAATTGCACTTCAGAAAAGAGATGACGGCCCATCCATTGTTCTGGATTGGAGACTCAATTACCGTGTATTAGCACCTCATCAGTCGGGCGGGTTTCTGTGTAGATAATGACAGGTGTAGAACCTGTGGATGTAACAGCTCTGTTTACCAGCCAAATCCACTCTGCAATCATCTGCTCCTCTTGTGCCAGGCATGTCTCTGGCAATTGTCCTCATGGGGAGTATGCCATCTGACTCATTCCAAAAGAGATTATTTCAACCAACATGAATAATCTGGGGTATCAGAAATATTGCACGCTAGAGGACATTTTGAGTTCCTTCCAAGTAGGGTTGCTAACCTCCAGGTGGTGCCTGGAGATATCCAGGAATTACAGTTGATCCCCAGACTACAGGGATCAGCTCTCCCGGAGAAAATGGATGCTTCGGAGGGTGTATTCTGTGGCATTGTGCCCCCCCTGAGGTCCCTGTCCTCGCAGGCTCCACACCCAAATCTCCAGGTGTTTCCCAACCTGAAGCTGGCAACCCTACCCACACCCCCATCCCCACCAGTGGCCAGGAGAGCCCTGGCAGCCCCACTGGCAACCTGCATACAAGACGGATGGCCCTGGGAACGAGGCCGGCAACCATCCCATCCCATCCCATCACCTTTCGGTCATCAGCCTTACTGACATTTGCGTGCTCAACTCTATTGGTTGTACATAGCAGTACATAGAACTGTGATAGTCATAGGGATGGGGGCAGGGGTTCCCCAATTTTTGGGCCCCACCTTTTTGCTGCCAGTCACTTCGCCAGTGAGGAGGAGAACATGGGTTTGGTGTAGTGGTAAGGAGGGCAGACTCTAATCTGGGAGAACTGGGTTTGATTCCCCACTCCTCCACAGGATGCCGCTGGTGTGATCTTGGGTCAGTCACAAGTTCTTTCAGAGCTGTTCTCTCAAGGGCAGTTTCTGTCAGAGCTCTCTCAGCCCCACCTGCCTCCCAGGGTGTCTGTTTTGAGGAGGGGAAGGGAAAGGGATTCTAAGCTGCTCTGAGACTCCTTTGGGTAGTGAAGGGCGGGGTATAAATCCAATCTCCTCTTCCTCCTCCTCCTCCTCCTTCTGGAAGGACTCCTGAAATTAATGTGATGTGCTTACCTGACCCGGAAGTGACATCAAATCATTGGGGGGGGGGCACTGGTTTTGGGCCACAGGTCTATGGTAGAAGCAGAGGTCCATCAGTGGCTATCAGCCACAAGGTATAGATAGGAACTCTCGGTCTGGGGCAAGTGATGCTCTGTATTCTTGGTGCTGGGGGGGGGCAACAGTAAGAGGGCTTCTAGTGTCTTGGCCCCACTGGTGGATCTCCTGATGGCGCCTGGTATTTTTGGCCACTGTGTGACAGAGTTCCAGGGTTGCCAGCCCTCAGGTGGGGCCGAGAGATCTCGGAATTACAACAACTGTTCTCCAGGCTACGGAAATCAGTTCTTTTAGAGAAAATGGCTGCTTTGTAGGGTAGACTCTATGGCATTATACCACACTGAGGTCCTTCCCCACCTAGGGTTGCCATATCCAGGCTGGGAAACTCCTAGAGATTGGAGGATGGAGCCTGGGGAGGACAGGGACCTCAGTGGGGCACAATGCCACACAGTCACCCTCCAAAGCAGCCATTTTCTCAAAGGGAACTGATCTCTGTAGTCTGGAGAGGAGCTGTAGTTCTGAGGGATCCCCAGGTCCCACCTGGAGGCTGGCATCCATAGGGCCCCTGCTCTAAATCCAGCCATCTCAAAGACTCCACCCCCAAATTCCCAAGATGTTCTCAGTCTGGATATGGCAACCCTAGGGAGTTCTCACTTCCAACAGCATTCTTCACGTAGCGACAGCATCTCTAGATAGTACCTTGCAAGCACATGAGGCTTTTTTATTTCACATTTTTAGTGTTTTAATAATCACAACTCCCAACAGAGGCTGACAATTCATCTGTAGCTCTCAGCTGAGAAAATAACAAGAACTTGTCATCATAGCCGATTAATTGGTCCGAAGTAAAAATCCCCAAGTGATGCAGGGTTTTATAGACTGTTTAGCGTGTTGGTGACAAGCACCATTTCACCACTTCAGGTGCGGGTTTGGGTGTTTGTTTGTTTTTTGGTTTACATGTGCTTTGGATTATTTTTGATAAGAATGGGAATATTACTCTTGTGTACCTCATACTTCTGCTCTCCTCCCAGCATTAACACTTTGCTGACGCTTCTTGTCTTCCTGCTCTGCTCTGTATTCATTTACTCAGCAACAGCATATTCTATACTAATGCCGTGGCTGAGTTCCATAATCATGTTCCTAAATTTTGTAGTGGACCTTGCCAATAGGCTACACACCACATGATTCCCTAGTGTTCATGTGCATGCATTTACATGCTTAAGCAATATAACCATTCCCAGGGGTCATTTCGTAGAAAAAGAGGTGCAGGAGCTCATTAGAATAACTCATTAACATAACTTATTTGCTTATGCCACACCCCCTTGACATCACCGGAAGTGTGTCAGAAGGCAACACCCACCGCTCAGGCTCCACTGGGCTGTTTTGGATTGCTAGCTATTGGGGAAGGGGGAACGTGCAGATCTGTCCTCGCAGAGGAGGGAGAGCTTGTACCTGAATAAAACTTGGTCTTAAAGGTGCCACTGGACTGTTTTGGGCTCTGCAGCTTACCTGGCTGCTTCTTGCTCTGAGTGAGCAGGGGGTGGGGCTGGTTGCATGTGCCCACCCCCGGGGCTCTTTACTGCTGGAGCTCCGCTCCTGTGTGCTCCTGCAGGAAATGACCCCTGACCATTCCACAGATGTTCAGAGACAGGCCTTGTCTTCCAAACCTTTCCAGTTCTCCACCTCATTGGCTCTAACACAAAAAACAACAACCCTGAGAGGGCTGAAATTGCAGAAGGGAGTGAAGTGATATAAGAGAAAAGAGAAAAGAGAAATCAAAGAGAAAAGGAGAATAAGAGGAGCCAATGACTATGTTTAAAAAAAGGGGGGATTTTGGAAAAAAGAAATGCCACTCCCCACAAAAACGGGGAAGAAGCCTCCGGATTTACCCAGAAAAGTGATTTCTAGAGATCCGGGGCAAGGCAAGGCAGGGCTGAAACACTGAGCAGGGCAACAAGCGCTGGTACGTGTGCTAAGAAGATTCCTTAGGGTCAGAGTAGATGTGCTGGCAGGAGATCCATGAAAGGCGGAGCTCCGTCTGTTCATTCTAAGGCTTAAAAGCAAGCAGGTGGGGACAATTTTGTTCAAGCTCAGGGCATAGCAGTTTTTCAGTCCTTTCCCCCATAACTCTTTCCTCAATGTAACCTGCCCCACACAGAAACTCCAATAAGAAAGTATTATATTGGTGCCAGTTTGGTGTAGTGGTTAGGAGAGCAGACTCTAATCTGGGAGAACCGGGTTTGATTCCCCACTCCTCATCCACATGCAGCTGGTGGTGTAACCTTGGGTCAGTCTGTTCTATACTGACTTTGACTGTGTGCAAGGTCAGGCAGTGTGTGGTCAGGCGAAGAGCCCTAGCTTCGCTTCATGAGAACAATAGCCAGAGCGGATCCTAGTCTGCTCCGATCAGAGGGCTAGGATCCACGGAAGGACCTGTAGAACTCTTGCCACTGTAAATAATCCTATCATGGGTGTGGGGTGTGTGTTGGGTGTGGTTTGCCTTAGGGGTATAAGCCGGCCTGCGAGCCGGCAGCTTTGTCTTGTTCCTGTACCCTAAATAAAGTATGAGCTGATTTCACACAACAACGCATCGGGCTCAGTACATTACACAGTCATAAGTTCTTTCAGAGCTGTTCTCTCAAGGGCAATCCTCAAGAGAGCTCTCTCAGCCCCACCTGCCTCACAGGGCGTCTGTTGTGGGGAGGGGGAGGGAAGGGAGTTTGTAAGCCGCTCTGAGACACCTTTGGGTAGTGAAGGGCGGGGTATGAATCCTTCTCCTCCTTTTACCGTAATGAGGAAAGAGAGACAATTTGCATAGGGAACATAGGACAGGTTCTTTTATATGCAATAGTGGGATTGTCCTGAATCCATGGTGTACCACTTAACAAACTGCCAGTGTCAAAAAATGAAGCTAAGTTGATGTAATGAAGCTTCGCAGGGGAAATAAATTATTGTTCAACCTGTTTCCTTGCCTATGAAGATGATGAGCCACATTCCTGTTCCTTCTGAGCCACAAGAGCTGTCTGTGCCTCAAACTGCAGATGCACATTTCAGATACGAGTTTCTGCCTGCAGGTTTCTTGTGAATGGAGATGATTACTTCAGGTCTTATTTTTTTTCCACTGACACATCCAAATAATGTATTTTAGAGGAATTGTAATGTAATTGAAAACATACATATATTTTTTGCCTTTCATGTTCATCCAATTAGCAGTCTCTGAAACAATACCAGTAGTTCCATGACACACAAAGAAAACATCAATGTAATGCCACCAGGAAGAAAAAGCTGTTGAAAAAGTAAGCCTCCCACCCAGTTAGAATAATAGAGTCCCAGAGTTGGGAGGGGCCGTAGATGCCATCCAGTCCACCCCCCTGCTCAGTGCAGGACCGGCCTCGAGCCTCCCTCACAAGTAGAGGTAGTCTCACTCTCTCTTCCCCCATCAGTTGCTTTTTTAAAAGGACAAGATCTAGTTGTGGCTCTCCCATCATTAGGTGGTCCTAGAAGGTGTCAAACGGGCCTCTGACAGGAGGCACCTCCCAAATCCCCCAAAGCAAAACCGGGAAAATTAGAATGAGATTTGCCATGGAAATTTATCCCAAACATGAGACTGTCTCTGGTACGTACAGACCACTGTAACACAGGGGTTTAATTACCCAGTTTGGAGGATTTGTTTTTCCCTTTCAACCCTCTTATTCATTGGGGTTCATATATAAAATCTCCTTATCCCAATCTTTGCCTTTTCAGATACTCTGTTACATTAAGTTGATTTATTTACTGTATCTCTCTCCCCCCGCCCCCCGGGTCCTCTCCTGGGTTAGCTCAGGCAAGCCTGGTCTTGTCATGTCTCAGAAGGTGAACAGGGTCAGCCCTGAGCACGGCAGGCATAGTGGTTTGGTGTAGTGGTTAAGTGTGCAGACGTGTTCCAAAAGAGATTATTTCAACCAACGTGAATAATTTGGGGTATCAGAAATATTGCACGCTAGAGGACTCTAATCTGGGAGAAACGGGTTTCATTCCCCACGCCTCCACTTGCAGCTGCTGGATGACCTTGGGCAAGCCATAGTTCTGGCACAGTTGTTCTTGAAAAAGGGCCGTTTCTGCCAGAGCTCTCTCAGCCCCACCCACCTCACAGGGTGTCTGTTGTGGGGAGGGGGAGGGAAAGGAGAGTTTGTAAGCCGCTCTGAGACTCTGAGTGAACCTCTGAACACCTCTTACCTTGAAAACCCTATGAGGTCACCATAAATTGGCTATGACGATGGCACTTCCCTCCACCATTTATTTCCTGCCTTTGTTTTTCAAATAAGTCAGCTAATAAATATGAACTGGTGAAAGCAATATAAGGTATCTTCCTACATGTCTCTGTGTCTCTCTGCTGCAGGGGGTTTAGCCACTGATGTTGCCCAACAGGTGAGAGACCAGGTGACAAGCAGGTGGATGGAAAGGGGCATCGTGGTATGGTGTTTCATCCCCCACTCCCAATTTCATATGCATATGAGAGTCGGACCCAAGTTCAAGTGAATGGGGCAAACATAAAACTCCATGCATGCAAGCTATTGTGTGGTTTCAATATTCTGGGTGTGGTGGTACCTCTCCTGTAACATTGCAATAGCTGTTTCTGTTGAAACAGCAGTTAAGATCTCTTGGAAATTAACCTCCCTGTGTGGGTGCAGTCCTATATTATGCACAACAATCCTCAATATAATTTTCATGCATCTACATTAAATTATGGCCATTGTCAAATACACTGCTTGTTTTCTTTTAAACCATTGGTTAATTAGGGTATGCTTGACCCTGGTGTGTGTTTAGTAAAGAGCATTTGAGAAGCATAAGAAGGACTTCCTCAATAAGTGTTTCTTTTTGTGGAATTAAAAGCAGCTATCCCATGGATTGAGAACTGGTTTTTCTCCCCCCTTTCCAAAGCACACATGTATTTTGGGAAGTCTGTAGGTGGAGCTCCAAACTCATCTTTTTGTTATTCTGTGACTCAGAGCCCCACAGGAGGGGGGAAAGTGTTCTAAATACAGTATCCAAATAATAAAACTTCTGCAGAAGATGCTGCTTAAAATGTTTATAACAGAATGCTTTCTGTAGGAGAAATAATGAGAACTGATAGCATTTTTATAGTTAGAAAACTATGTTGTTTATTTCCCTCAGCTCCTCAGTCTTATCAGAAGGAACAGTTTCTTCCTTTTCAAGACCATTATTTAGCGTTATAAAATTTTAAAATCTAGCTTAAAAGAAGATGCGATGGATATCACCTCCTTTTTAATGGTTGATATATTATCAAGGTTTAGCTTCTCCAACATCAGGCTGCTTGCCACTTCATAACAAAAGGAACGTGCCGGGACTGCCTTAATGCGCCCAGCACTTGCGCTTTGGCTGTTTGTACAAAGACCTCTGCCGCACAAGGAGCAACTTGATTCTTTCCTGGCTCTGAAGAACACACCCGCTCTTGACCTTTGCGTCTTCATTCCTTACTGAAAACAAGGTACCTACTGATAATGCTTGGAAATGTATTTGCCTCATGAACAGATCCTTTCCAATTACCCTTTTATGGGCTGACGTTGCGGTATAATATCACCGCATATCAGGGATAATTAATACCAATAGAATCTCAGGTTAGCCTTTGGGTCTCTTTTTGTGAGAAGTATCCTTTCACTATCATTCCTGTTATCAAAATGTCTGCGGCTGTGCTCTGTTCATGTAACATAAGGCCGTAGCCCATCTCTGTCTCATCTCTGACAGGAAACCTGTCCTCTGGCATCATGCTGATTGGTGCTGTGTGAGTGGAGCATAAGATTAGAGATTCAGGTGATGGGAATCCTCTGGTGGACTGCAGAGTAAACTGGTATCCTATGCTCTATTCAGGGATGGCGGGTCTCCTGTTTTGGTGGGATAGCTCCTGCCCCCCCCCCCAGTACTCCCCACCACTGCACAACTGGGAGGTGCTGGTAAAATGGCTGAGGAAGTTATAGCAATTGGCATTGCCTGGTGCCACAATATCATTTTCAGCACGACCCAGAAGTAGTGTCATCACGTTGGGCAACACTCTAGAATCCACCAGAAACTCTGTGGCTAAACCACAGAGTGGTGGGTGAATACTACAGCGCTGTTGGTGACATCATGATGTCACTTCCAGGTCACACTGTATTTTATGTCACCATGTCACTGGTGGGGTTGTGTTGCCACCAGCTAGGTCCTCTCTGGTAAGTCTCCCACTGGTTGCCAGGCTGGCAAGCCTAGTTCTGTTGCATGGGCAGGGGGAGAGAGTGGGGGTGCCATGGAGGAGGTTGGGGCAAATCTCTGATTCAGCCTGGTGTCTCCATTGACTTTGGGTGTGATTAGTTTTATATCAATTTGAAAGTGAGCTTATTTGGGAACGAATACACCAGGGCTCCCCAAACGTTTTGAGCCTGTGGGCGCCTTTGGAATTTTGATAAACCTGTGGTGGCTCAGAGGTTAAGACGCTGAAGCTACAAACCGGAAGCTTAGCAGTTTGAGAACTGAGTGCCACGTGCCCCAGCTCTTGCCAACCTAGCAGTTCAAAAGCAAGAAATTGCAAAATAGGCACTGCTTTGGTGGGAAGGTAACAGTGTTGCTTGCGCCTTGGCATTTAGTCATGCCGGCCATGTGACCACGGAAACGTCTTTGGACAGTGCTGGCTCTATGGCTTGGAAACGGAGATGAGCACCGCCCCCTAGAGTCAAATTGGACTAGCTTTCAAGCAAGGGAAACCTTTACCATTTAGTGCTTAGAACCACAAAATGGCTGCCATGGGAGATGGAGCCGACCATAAAATGTGAATGAGTGAGTTTACGTAACTCTTCAACATTACAAGTAGAAGCTCTGGTTAACTGGATGCCTTTTAATCTGCACAGCCACTCAGATCTCTGATAGCCAATTGGAAGCCCTCATATGCAAAAGCCCCAGCTGGCCCCACACGGACTCTAATCTGGGAGAACCGGGTTTGATTCCCCACTCCTCCACATGCACCTGCTGATGTGACCTTGGGTCAGTCACAAGCTCTGGCACAGCTGTTCCTGAAAGAGCAGTTTGTGTCAGAGTTCTCTCAGCCCCACCCATCTCACAGGGTGTCTGTTGTGGGGAGGGGAAGGGAGAGGAGTTTGTAAGCCACTCTGAGACTCCAAGTGAAGGGCGGGGTATAAATCCAATCTCTTCTCTTCTCTTCCCTTCTCTTCTCTTCTCTTCTCTTCTTCCAATCTTCTAAAATCACCAGGTGGGAGCCAGAAAAGGCATTGGTGAATGGTGGATTCATCAAAGGTGGCTCTGCTTCTCTTCCCAACAGTGCCTTTCTTGTGATTTGCACTGGATATTGATTCCCTGGTGCACATTTTTGCTGTCATGTTCAGAAGTATCTGCTTGCTCTACCATATTTCAGGGGATGTGTTTACTACGCTTGTTCACAGAGCAATCCTAAGAAGGTCTGCTCAGAATCCTATTTGGGTCTGTTCAGTGAGGCTTACTAGCCAGTCTTCTTCAGTTCTGCGCTCTCAGTGTTAAGTTTCCTGATCTGTCATTGTTAAGTTTCCTGATCTGTACACATAATAAGCATCGCATATTATTAAAGCCACAGTCCTCTGTTTAAGCCAGTAGTGCTTACTTCTAAATAAATACACATAGAATTGAGCCACATCGTAGTCTGGTGTATGGCTGTCAGACTTTTGAACAAAATTACCCTCAACAACACTCTCTGGCAGTGATTTGTTTATCTCTCTATATAATAATTCTGTTTTGGTCATGGACTCTCCTGAACATTCCACACGGCGCCCACAGCCTTTGGCTCCGTGATCTGTCATTCAGAAGCTGTCCCTATCCACTGGCTGCATTGCCTGAGTCTTGCCTCCAATATTCTAAACAGTTTGCTGTTCCTTTCCCCCCAATAGCCAGTTGGAACAGAGAGGTCATTTGTATATGTGGCCTGATTGGCCTTTGCCTTTAACATTTTAAACAGTTTGCTGCTGCTGTTGGGAGTCACTGAATGTGTCCTGAGGTAAAGTGCATTTTCCCTTAAATGGTTACTGGAGTTGCCGATCTCCCTGTGGGGCCTGGAGACCTCCCAAAAATCACCGTGTTCCCCAGTCACCGCACATCATTTCCCCTACAGAAAATTTCCCAGCTATTACAATGGCTGCTTTGGGCAGTGGACTCTATGGCATTATACCCTGCTGAAGTCCTTCCACATCCCAAACCCTGCCCTCCCCAGGCTCTACCCCTCAGATCTACAGGTCTGGCCCTCCCCTTAGTATTGCCAGCTTCCAGGCAGCACCTGGAGATTTCCAAGTTCAGTTCTCCTGAAGAAAATGGCTGCTTTGGGCTGAGGTCCCTCCACACCCCAAACCCTGCCCTCCCCAGGCTCTACCCCTCAAATCTACAGGTATTTCCCAACCCAGAGTTGGCAACCCTGTAACTGGCTATGGAACCACTTTCCAGACCCTTGGAACCATAGGAGGAGGTGCTCTTCTACCTTAGCTGCCACTGCATAACCCCAAATCAACAAAACAGTGTTCCCTCTAAGCTGAGTTAGTGTGAACTAGCTCACAGTTTTTTAGCCTCTGGATCACATATTTTTGTCCTAGCTCAGGAAGGATGGCTCCAGAGCAAACTAATTTGTGCAGTAGCCAAATCACCTGCTCACAACTTTAATTCCAGTAGCTCACAAAGTAGAATTTTTGCTCACAGGACTCCATGGCTTAGAGGGAGCATTGGTGGAGGGAACCATACCTGTCACCATGAGGGTGTCCTCCCATACTACCCACTTGGGGCAGCAAAATGACTTGAGACAGCCCTGCCTTATAGCTAAACCTTATAAACACGGCTTGCCTCCCTCTATTTTCCCCTTCCCTCTGCCGCCCCACCAGCCTCAGCTGGGACACTCACCTGGAACTTCCTTCTAGAGCTCGTTGTATTTCTTCCCACAATGAGCCTTACTCCTAGTTGAGGAATAAAGATGTTTCAAGCGAAGACTTCTGTGTCAGAAGTAAAGTCCTGGTGCCAAAGGCCCAGGTTATAGAAAGTTCAAACAAGCTCCCCTCCAGTCCAGTCCAATCGTAACTCGCATTCAGCCCACCTAGACTTTGTGCATTCCTGCGAGTCTACTGCTATATTATGTATTGCTGTGGAGCAAGCACAAAAAGCATCCAAGGTCATTGCTGAACATCCCTGGGAAGGGAGGCATCTTAGAAAAGAGTTACACAACCACTATAACAAAGCCATTCTCACACGCATCCACTCATCCCCCCCAATGGAATTCCAGTTCCTGCTTGAGGCCTGTTAACAACTGCAATTCATGGCAAACGAGACATCTAGTTTGACAGTGACTGGATCACCAGTTATGGAACTGAGAGATGTGGAAAAGTCTAAGTAAGGACAAGCAGCCTGAATCATTTTAAACTTCATTATTAACATACTGTGACCCAGTTCTCAGTAGCTAGCCAGATCAAGGACAGTCCAGAGTGGAAGATGATGTGAAGAAGAGGCCTATATGACAGGGAATGCTAATAACTAGGAAATAGTGTATGAGGCATTTTGTAGCACCCATTAAGGACAGTTGTAGGAAGGCACTGGAAATATGCTACATTTAAAGAGAGGAAGGAATGTCTGTGGACTGAAGATGGTTGCCACTCTAAATGATTCCAATAAGTGACTTGGCATGCCAATCAGCCAATCTGAGACAATAATTGTCTCTATCTTGCACTTTCAGCAGAGGCTGTGGAAACTGTGAACTGGTACCTGGAAGCAGTTTTGGAATAGATAGTGGCTAACAAGCTGAAACTTATTCCTGACAAAACAAAAGCATTGCTGGCTGCGGTCACACGGAGCATTAGGCACGCTAGAGAGACAGAAGATAGGCAGATTTTCCAGGCACGATCTCACCGCCACATCTGGGAAGCGTAGAGCTCCCGTGACTCACCCGGCGCTTCACTCTGAAGATGCACGGGGCAAGGGCGGGCGCATGATCGCGTTTCCGGTGGAATCCCATGGCATTTGGCGCCCGCCCATGTCCCCTCGCAAAAAGGGTTTTTCCCCCCAACGAGGCATGGGCACACGTGGTGTAAAGAAAAAACCCCACCCGTTTGCCACGGCATGCTGCTTCTTTGCCGCATTGCAGGATTGTGGTGTGATCGGCACCTCCCCCCTACCACGGGACCTTCACGGGACCTCCACGGGATGTCTGCTTGCTCAACTGCACGTTATTTTGCCCCGGGGAAAACAGCCACGCTCCCCCCCCACATTTTCCTGCCCGTGTGGCCGCAGCCACTGATGGGTAGAAGGACTGATCCGGTTATCTCCTATTCCGGAGGGATTTGCACCCCCCCCAAAAAAAGCTAGTTTGTACTCTACGGGTGCGGCTGAACCCAGGCTTTCTATTGGAAAAACAAATGGTAGTGGTGGCCAAAGGTGCCTTTTACCAGCTTCAGCTGGTGAGCCAACCATGACCTTTCCTGGTCAAAAAAGATATTGCCACTTTGTAGGACAAGGGAAAAATGAATGTGATTTCTGAATATGAGTTCTGACATTTCCTCTGACATATTTATATGCTGACAGCTGTCACTGTGCCCTCATAAGAGTTTAACCATAGTAAATTTAGATTTTGGTATTTAGCCCAGATGGAAGAAAGACGGGTAACTCTGGAAGTGTTTTCAAAACATTTGGTACCCAGAAACCCACCAAGAGCTAAGGGTAACGTGAATCACAGCCCTTATCAGCTAGCTCTCCATAAGCAACCCAGTGTTCTCTAATGTTTCCCATTGTTCTGAAGACCAGATAAACAAATGTCATCACTGACATACATGACCAGTATCAGGAGACACCAATAGTAAAGGTTAGAGTCAAATGATGCTTTTATGATCTCACTGTTTGGTACCAATTAAAGATTCTTGAATGTGTAAATTATATGTGATGTCATTTGGAGTATAAGACCTTCTGCCTTTCCTGGTTATGGCAGAATACGGCTTGGAATTGCTGAAGTGCTAAGGTACTCAGCCCCTGTATTCTCTGTTTTCATTGCAATAAACAGATTCATCTAACTTGTTGGACTCCGACTGTGTGATTCCAATTCATCCAAAGGGCCACACAGGGCACAGATTTGTGCATCAACTCTGGTACATGCACTGGTAATATCTAAATCAGACTACTGCAATGTGCTCTATGGTTCCCAGACAGCTTCCAAGCTCAAATCAGCATGCTGGTATTGACCTCTAAAGGCCTATACAGCTTGGGATCAGCATACCTTATGGACTACGTAATTCCAGACAAACCTGATGACTGTGGTCATCTTTAGGGGCCCTTTTTGACCAGGAAAGGTCCCTCACTGAACCTCCTTCCTGTTTATGTGACAGTTTATTGGAAAGTTTGAGAATTAGGAGAGTGAGAGGTAAAAAGAATTCCAAATATGGGCATGTTCAACCATATCCTCATGAGGGATATTAGTATAAAGTGATGTTACATCTAATATGGCTGGTATGGTATTACTGGGTACTAGCAGATCTTCAATTTAGTATCTTCCTTAGTATCTTTTAAATGAGAAGGTATTTTAAATATCAATGGCTGAAGAAAATAAACAACATATTTGGATAATGGTTCAAGTACAGAATTAGAGCCCGATATGATTGGGCAACCTGGGGAGCTGTTGTCCCAGTTTATGAACTTTAGGGAGAATGTAGAAAATGGGCACTCTAGGGAATTCGTTTACCAAATATGCTGCCACTGATTGATCTATATAATCAAGAGCTAAAACCTCATCGATTACCATTTTAATAATTTTCAATATGTCATTAGTAGGATCAGATGGAATGGGCATATAGAAAGTGTCTTGTAAGAGGCGAGCAACAACAGACAAATAATCACATTTGTCTAAGATTACAGTGCCCCCACCATTATCAGCGTCTTTTATAACATCCTTAGCTAAATTCTGTAGAGAAGAAGAGGAGGAGGAGGGAGGGAGGGGGATTTATACCCTGCCCTTCACTACCCAAAGGAGTCTCAGAGTGGCCTACAAACTCCTTTCCCTTCCCCTCCCCACAACAGACACCCTGTGAGGTAGGTGGCGCTGAGAGAGCTCTTGACAGAAACTGCTCTTTTTCAAAAACAACTGTGCTAGAACTATGGCTTGCCCAAGGTCATCCAGCAGGTGCAAATGGAGGAGTGGGGAATCAAACCCGGTTCTCCCAGATTAGAGTCTGCACACTTAAGCACTACACCAAATTAGTCTTCTCTAAGGTGAGATTATATTTGTTATGTGGTCTAGAGCTTTCCAGGATCTCTACATCCTCTAAGACCAAATGTTCAAATACCTGAATAGATGGTGTGTTGATATTAGGAACATAGGTAAACGTAAAGGTTCCCTTGCTCGAAAGCCAGTCGAGTCCAACTTTAGGGTTGCGGTGCTCATCTCTGTTTCAAAGCCGAAGAGCCAGCGCTGTCCGAAGATGTTCCCATGGTCATGTGGCCGGCATGACTAAACACCATGGCGCACGGAACGCTGTTACCTTCCCACCGAAGTGGTACCTATTTATCTACTTGCAATTTCTTGCTTTCAAACTGCTAGGTTGGCAGGAGCTGGAACTAGAGATGGGAGCTCACTCCATCATGCGGCACCCGGGTCTCGAACTGCTGAACTACTGACCTTCCACAGCCTGCAGTTCAGCGTCTTAACCACTTGAGCCACCGCAGCTCAAGGAACATACCACTCTTGAAATTATTTAAAATTTGGTACTTTATTGAAGCACTTTCATTATACTTTGTATCACCTTTTTGTATTTTGCCAGGTTTTTTTGTAATATATTAGCAGTTTTGCAATCTCAGCGTCTTTTTGTGCACAGCTTTTCCTTGGTATCTTGTGTGTTGCTGTGCGATCCTCCTTTTGTATATTACATGAGTTTGTTGCAGGTCTTTGTGGTTACAACTCATCCTTGGTGAGAGTAAAAGTGCTTTTTTGTCATCTGCTCCCTCGGTCAATGAAATCCCAGTAATCTCACAAGTCTGGGGAAAGGAGGGGGCACAGTTGAGGACCAGGTGGCCACACTACAAATCTCCTCTATAGGACCCCTGGTGGTGAGTTAGGCCAAGGTAGAATGAGCTGGTAGAATGAGCTGTGACCCCTGTGGGTGCACTCAGTCCCAGAACCTCATAGGCTTTACTAATGCAAGGTCTTTGTTGGTCTTAAGCAGGGCTTTTTTTGTAGAAAAAGCCCAGCAGGAAATTATTAGCATAATAGGCCACACCCAACAGCAGAAACTCATTAGCAAATTAGGTCACAGCCCTGACAGCACAGCTCATTAGCGTATTAGACCACACACCCATGTTACCAGAAGTGTGGTCATCCAGCCACACCCACCTTTTGCTTCTTATTCTGTTGACCTTGTTTGTGGTCAAAACCCGGGGCTTTTTTTTGTAGCAGGAATTCCTTTGCACGTTAGGCCACACACCCCTAATGTAGCCAATTCTAATGCGTTTCTGCTGTTGGATGTGGGCTATTATGCTAATGAGTTCCTGCCAACTTGGGAGCCAACCGGAACTCCATTCCTGCCCAAAATAGCCCTGGTCGTAAGATGTTTTGTATCTCTCCTTAGCAACTGAGGGAACTGGGCAAAGCAAACCCAGGGGATGAGGAGGGGGAGGAGCATCAGCCGATGGGGGTAAGAGAGGCTTGGCTTAGTAGCTCTGCTGTGTGATTGAGAGAGCCTGGCAAAGCAAGCTCTTGCTCTTTCCCCCCCCCCCCTCCCCAAGGGAGGGAGAGGAGCCTCAGCCAGTGGAGGGAAGAGAGCAGGCCCGTAGCTAACAACTTTTTGCTCAGGGGGCCCACCACCAATGTTCCCTCTAAGCTGTGGAGTCTTGTGAGCAAAAATTCTGCTTTGTGAGCTCCTGGCATTAAAGTTGTGAGTGAGCGATTTGGCTACAGCATACATTAGTTTGCTCTGGAGCCCTCCTTCCTGAGCTAAGACAAAAAGGTGTGAGCTAGAGGCTAAAAAACTGTGAGCATTTGGTAGCTAAAAGGTTGGGAGAAGAATTTTATTCCTTGGCAGATACAAAAAAGAAAGGGACAGTGACATGTATTAAAAAAGAATATGAACCAAAAGAGATATTTAAAGACAAAGAAGGAAGATACATTGAAGTAGAAATGAATATGCACCCAAAAAAGACTTTGATTGTTAACACATATGCACCAAATGGGGCCAAAGAGAATTTTTTTGAAGATTTGACGAAGGAATTGGATCAGGTGACTCATGAACACATCGTTCTTTTGGGAGATCTGAATGGAACAATTAACAACAAACTAGACAGAAGTACAAAGAGACCAGACGAGAGAATAGGGAAACTCCCTAAATCTTTTTTTGAACTCATTAAGCAAGAGAAATTAGAAGATGTTTGGCGAAAATGGAACCCTATGGCGAAGGACTTTACATTTTATTCAAATAGACATGAATCTTTCTCAAGAATTGATATGATATGGGCTACTAGCGAGTTGACATTAAAGACTAAAAAGGTGGAAATTTTACCTAAAATTAACTCAGACCATAACCCAATTTTGTGGATTACAAAGGAGGGATGGAAGAAGCCAAGATGGAGGATAAATAAAGACCTACTGGACAAGCAAGAGACAATTGATCTGATTAAGAAAGAAACTACTCAATTCTTTGAAACAAACAGGACTGCAGATATTGGTATCCAGATGGTATGGGATGCTTACAAAGCAGTAATGAGAGGGTTACTGATATCACTTAACAGTAGAGAAAAGAAAAAGAAATTGGAACAGCAGAGAAAAATTACGGAAAAAATTAAGGAAAAAGAAAGCGAGTTGAAGAAAAGACGGGGAAAGAAGAGAATAATCAAAGAAATTCATTTATTGGAGGAACAGCTAAACGTGATTTGGAACCAAGAGATGTATTGGAATCTGAAAAAATTGCAACAAAAATCCTTTGAAGGGGCGAATAAGCCTGGAAAATATCTGGCATGGCAGCTAAAAAAAAGG